>NW_027469345.1:0-97500 GCF_051020765.1 Lasioglossum baleicum
TATTAGATCATTGTATAACAACGCATTCTAACAATAAATATCAAGTATCAAAGCTTTAGGATGAATATTTATCGAATAAACTCAGAATAATGTTCCGGGCGCATTGCGAGCAACTTCGACCGAAGCGAAATTTTTCTAAGTCCAACCGCCAAGAGTAAACTTTTTTCCTAGCGTTCCCAGACCATTATAAATATTAGATCATTGTATAACAACGCATTCTAACAATAAATATCAAGTATCAAAGCTTTAGTATGAATATTTATCGAATAAACTCAGAATAATGTTCCGGGCGCATTGCGAGCAACTCCGACCGAGCGAAATTTTTCTAAGTCCAACCGCCAAGAGTAAACTTTTCTCCCCGAGCTCCCGCACGACTTTAATCGTTATATCCACGCACGATACCGCTTGTCATCAATATTTCTCGAGTTTCAAAGCTCTCGGACGCGTATTGCTCCAGTTTTTGTGAAATATTGCTCCGACCGCCAAGAGTAAACTTATCTTTCCGGCTTACTCGGACAATTATAAATATTAGATCATCGTGTGGTAAAGCATTTCGAAGACAAATATCAAGTATGAAAGCGCTCGGATGAGTATTTATCGAATAAACTGAGAATAATGTTCCGGGCGCATTGCGAGCAACTCCGACCGAGCGAAATTTTTCTAAGTCCAACCGCCAAGAGTAAACTTTTTTCCTAGCGTTCCCAGACAATTATAAATATTAGATCATCGTGTGGTAAAGCATTTCGAAGACAAATATCAAGTATGAAAGCGCTCGGATGAGTATTTATCGAATAAACTGAGAATAATGTTCCGGGCGCATTGCGAGCAACTCCGACCGAGCGAAATTTTTCTAAGTCCAACCGCCAAGAGTAAACTTTTTTCCTAGCGTTCCCAGACAATTATAAATATTAGATCACCGTGTGGTAAAGCATTTCGAAGACAAATATCAAGTATGAAAGCGCTCGGATGAGTATTTATCGAATAAACTGAGAATAATGTTCCGGGCGCATTGCGAGCAACTCCGACCGAGCGAAATTTTTCTAAGTCCAACCGCCAAGAGTAAACTTTTTTCCTAGCGTTCCCAGACAATTATAAATATTAGATCATCGTGTGGTAAAGCATTTCGAAGACAAATATCAAGTATCAAAGCTCTAGGATGAATATTTATCGAATAAACTCAGAATAATGTTCCGGGCGCATTGCGAGCAACTCCGACCGAGCGAAATTTTTCTAAGTCCAACCGCCAAGAGTAAACTTTTTTCCTAGCGTTCCCAGACCATTATAAATATTAGATCATCGTGTGGTAAAGCATTTCGAAGACAAATATCAAGTATCAAAGCTCTAGGATGAATATTTATCGAATAAACTCAGAATAATGTTCCGGGCGCATTGCGAGCAACTCCGACCGAGCGAAATTTTTCTAAGTCCAACCGCCAAGAGTAAACTTTTTTCCTAGCGTTCCCAGACCATTATAAATATTAGATCATCGTGTGGTAAAGCATTTCGAAGACAAATATCAAGTATCAAAGCTCTAGGATGAATATTTATCGAATAAACTCAGAATAATGTTCCGGGCGCATTGCCAGCAACTCCGACCGAGCGAAATTTTTCTAAGTCCAACCGCCAAGAGTAAACTTTTTTCCTAGCGTTCCCAGACCATTATAAATATTAGATCATTGTATAACAACGCATTCTAACAATAAATATCAAGTATCAAAGCTTTAGGATGAATATTTATCGAATAAACTCAGAATAATGTTCCGGGCGCATTGCGAGCAACTACGACCGAGCGAAATTTTTCTAAGTCCAACCGCCAAGAGTAAACTTTTTTCCTAGCGTTCCCAGACCATTATAAATATTAGATCATTGTATAACAACGCATTCTAACAATAAATATCAAGTATCAAAGCTTTAGGATGAATATTTATCGAATAAACTCAGAATAATGTTCCGGGCGCATTGCGAGCAACTCCGACCGAGCGAAATTTTTCTAAGTCCAACCGCCAAGAGTAAACTTTTTTCCTAGCGTTCCCAGACCATTATAAATATTAGATCATCGTGTGGTAAAGCATTTCGAAGACAAATATCAAGTATCAAAGCTCTAGGATGAATATTTATCGAATAAACTCAGAATAATGTTCCGGGCGCATTGCCAGCAACTCCGACCGAAGCGAAATTTTTCTAAGTCCAACCGCCAAGAGTAAACTTTTTTCCTAGCGTTCCCAGACCATTATAAATATTAGATCATTGTATAATAACGCATTCTAACAATAAATATCAAGTATCAAAGCTTTAGGATGAATATTTATCGAATAAACTGAGAATAATGTTCCGGGCGCATTGCGAGCAACTCCGACCGAGCGAAATTTTTCTAAGTCCAACCGCCAAGAGTAAACTTTTTTCCTAGCGTTCCCAGACCATTATAAATATTAGATCATCGTGTGGTAAAGCATTTCGAAGACAAATATCAAGTATCAAAGCTCTAGGATGAATATTTATCGAATAAACTCAGAATAATGTTCCGGGCGCATTGCGAGCAACTCCGACCGAGCGAAATTTTTCTAAGTCCAACCGCCAAGAGTAAACTTTTTTCCTAGCGTTCCCAGACCATTATAAATATTAGATCATTGTATAACAACGCATTCTAACAATAAATATCAAGTATCAAAGCTTTAGGATGAATATTTATCGAATAAACTCAGAATAATGTTCCGGGCGCATTGCGAGCAACTCCGACCGAGCGAAATTTTTCTAAGTCCAACCGCCAAGAGTAAACTTTTTTCCTAGCGTTCCCAGACCATTATAAATATTAGATCATTGTATAACAACGCATTCTAACAATAAATATCAAGTATCAAAGCTCTAGGATGAATATTTATCGAATAAACTCAGAATAATGTTCCGGGCGCATTGCCAGCAACTCCGACCGAAGCGAAATTTTTCTAAGTCCAACCGCCAAGAGTAAACTTTTTTCCTAGCGTTCCCAGACCATTATAAATATTAGATCATTGTATAATAACGCATTCTAACAATAAATATCAAGTATCAAAGCTTTAGGATGAATATTTATCGAATAAACTCAGAATAATGTTCCGGGCGCATTGCGAGCAACTCCGACCGAGCGAAATTTTTCTAAGTCCAACCGCCAAGAGTAAACTTTTTTCCTAGCGTTCCCAGACCATTATAAATATTAGATCATCGTGTGGTAAAGCATTTCGAAGACAAATATCAAGTATCAAAGCTCTAGGATGAATATTTATCGAATAAACTCAGAATAATGTTCCGGGCGCATTGCGAGCAACTCCGACCGAGCGAAATTTTTCTAAGTCCAACCGCCAAGAGTAAACTTTTTTCCTAGCGTTCCCAGACCATTATAAATATTAGATCATTGTATAACAACGCATTCTAACAATAAATATCAAGTATCAAAGCTTTAGGATGAATATTTATCGAATAAACTCAGAATAATGTTCCGGGCGCATTGCGAGCAACTCCGACCGAGCGAAATTTTTCTAAGTCCAACCGCCAAGAGTAAACTTTTTTCCTAGCGTTCCCAGACAATTATAAATATTAGATCATCGTGTGGTAAAGCATTTCGAAGACAAATATCAAGTATGAAAGCGCTCGGATGAGTATTTATCGAATAAACTGAGAATAATGTTCGGAGCGCATAGTTTGCTCGGCCGCTCGAACGAATCGTTCTCGCGCCGAGGCGCGTCGGATCGCCCTGCGAAGGAGCTCGAGCGAAATTTTTCTAAGTCCAACCGCCAAGAGTAAACTTTTCTCCCCGAGCTCCCGCACGACTTTAATCGTTATATCCACGCACGATACCGCTTGTCATCAATATTTCTCGAGTTTCAAAGCTCTCGGACGCGTATTGCTCCAGTTTTTGTGAAATATTGCTCCGACCGCCAAGAGTAAACTTATCTTTCCGGCTTACTCGGACCATTATAAATATTAGATCATCGTGTGGTAAAGCATTTCGAAGACAAATATCAAGTATCAAAGCTCTAGGATGAATATTTATCGAATAAACTCAGAATAATGTTCCGGGCGCATTGCCAGCAACTCCGACCGAGCGAAATTTTTCTAAGTCCAACCGCCAAGAGTAAACTTTTTTCCTAGCGTTCCCAGACCATTATAAATATTAGATCATTGTATAACAACGCATTCTAACAATAAATATCAAGTATCAAAGCTTTAGGATGAATATTTATCGAATAAACTCAGAATAATGTTCCGGGCGCATTGCGAGCAACTACGACCGAGCGAAATTTTTCTAAGTCCAACCGCCAAGAGTAAACTTTTTTCCTAGCGTTCCCAGACCATTATAAATATTAGATCATTGTATAACAACGCATTCTAACAATAAATATCAAGTATCAAAGCTTTAGGATGAATATTTATCGAATAAACTCAGAATAATGTTCCGGGCGCATTGCGAGCAACTCCGACCGAGCGAAATTTTTCTAAGTCCAACCGCCAAGAGTAAACTTTTTTCCTAGCGTTCCCAGACCATTATAAATATTAGATCATCGTGTGGTAAAGCATTTCGAAGACAAATATCAAGTATCAAAGCTCTAGGATGAATATTTATCGAATAAACTCAGAATAATGTTCCGGGCGCATTGCCAGCAACTCCGACCGAAGCGAAATTTTTCTAAGTCCAACCGCCAAGAGTAAACTTTTTTCCTAGCGTTCCCAGACCATTATAAATATTAGATCATTGTATAATAACGCATTCTAACAATAAATATCAAGTATCAAAGCTTTAGGATGAATATTTATCGAATAAACTGAGAATAATGTTCCGGGCGCATTGCGAGCAACTCCGACCGAGCGAAATTTTTCTAAGTCCAACCGCCAAGAGTAAACTTTTTTCCTAGCGTTCCCAGACCATTATAAATATTAGATCATCGTGTGGTAAAGCATTTCGAAGACAAATATCAAGTATCAAAGCTCTAGGATGAATATTTATCGAATAAACTCAGAATAATGTTCCGGGCGCATTGCGAGCAACTCCGACCGAGCGAAATTTTTCTAAGTCCAACCGCCAAGAGTAAACTTTTTTCCTAGCGTTCCCAGACCATTATAAATATTAGATCATTGTATAACAACGCATTCTAACAATAAATATCAAGTATCAAAGCTTTAGGATGAATATTTATCGAATAAACTCAGAATAATGTTCCGGGCGCATTGCGAGCAACTCCGACCGAGCGAAATTTTTCTAAGTCCAACCGCCAAGAGTAAACTTTTTTCCTAGCGTTCCCAGACCATTATAAATATTAGATCATTGTATAACAACGCATTCTAACAATAAATATCAAGTATCAAAGCTCTAGGATGAATATTTATCGAATAAACTCAGAATAATGTTCCGGGCGCATTGCCAGCAACTCCGACTGAAGCGAAATTTTTCTAAGTCCAACCGCCAAGAGTAAACTTTTTTCCTAGCGTTCCCAGACCATTATAAATATTAGATCATTGTATAATAACGCATTCTAACAATAAATATCAAGTATCAAAGCTTTAGGATGAATATTTATCGAATAAACTCAGAATAATGTTCCGGGCGCATTGCGAGCAACTCCGACCGAGCGAAATTTTTCTAAGTCCAACCGCCAAGAGTAAACTTTTTTCCTAGCGTTCCCAGACCATTATAAATATTAGATCATCGTGTGGTAAAGCATTTCGAAGACAAATATCAAGTATCAAAGCTCTAGGATGAATATTTATCGAATAAACTCAGAATAATGTTCCGGGCGCATTGCGAGCAACTCCGACCGAGCGAAATTTTTCTAAGTCCAACCGCCAAGAGTAAACTTTTTTCCTAGCGTTCCCAGACCATTATAAATATTAGATCATTGTATAACAACGCATTCTAACAATAAATATCAAGTATCAAAGCTTTAGGATGAATATTTATCGAATAAACTCAGAATAATGTTCCGGGCGCATTGCGAGCAACTCCGACCGAGCGAAATTTTTCTAAGTCCAACCGCCAAGAGTAAACTTTTTTCCTAGCGTTCCCAGACCATTATAAATATTAGATCATTGTATAACAACGCATTCTAACAATAAATATCAAGTATCAAAGCTCTAGGATGAATATTTATCGAATAAACTCAGAATAATGTTCCGGGCGCATTGCCAGCAACTCCGACCGAAGCGAAATTTTTCTAAGTCCAACCGCCAAGAGTAAACTTTTTTCCTAGCGTTCCCAGACCATTATAAATATTAGATCATTGTATAATAACGCATTCTAACAATAAATATCAAGTATCAAAGCTTTAGGATGAATATTTATCGAATAAACTCAGAATAATGTTCCGGGCGCATTGCGAGCAACTCCGACCGAGCGAAATTTTTCTAAGTCCAACCGCCAAGAGTAAACTTTTTTCCTAGCGTTCCCAGACCATTATAAATATTAGATCATCGTGTGGTAAAGCATTTCGAAGACAAATATCAAGTATCAAAGCTCTAGGATGAATATTTATCGAATAAACTCAGAATAATGTTCCGGGCGCATTGCGAGCAACTCCGACCGAGCGAAATTTTTCTAAGTCCAACCGCCAAGAGTAAACTTTTTTCCTAGCGTTCCCAGACCATTATAAATATTAGATCATTGTATAACAACGCATTCTAACAATAAATATCAAGTATCAAAGCTTTAGGATGAATATTTATCGAATAAACTCAGAATAATGTTCCGGGCGCATTGCGAGCAACTCCGACCGAGCGAAATTTTTCTAAGTCCAACCGCCAAGAGTAAACTTTTTTCCTAGCGTTCCCAGACAATTATAAATATTAGATCATCGTGTGGTAAAGCATTTCGAAGACAAATATCAAGTATGAAAGCGCTCGGATGAGTATTTATCGAATAAACTGAGAATAATGTTCGGAGCGCATAGTTTGCTCGGCCGCTCGAACGAATCGTTCTCGCGCCGAGGCGCGTCGGATCGCCCTGCGAAGGAGCTCGAGCGAAATTTTTCTAAGTCCAACCGCCAAGAGTAAACTTTTCTCCCCGAGCTCCCGCACGACTTTAATCGTTATATCCACGCACGATACCGCTTGTCATCAATATTTCTCGAGTTTCAAAGCTCTCGGACGCGTATTGCTCCAGTTTTTGTGAAATATTGCTCCGACCGCCAAGAGTAAACTTATCTTTCCGGCTTACTCGGACCATTATAAATATTAGATCATCGTGTGGTAAAGCATTTCGAAGACAAATATCAAGTATCAAAGCTCTAGGATGAATATTTATCGAATAAACTCAGAATAATGTTCCGGGCGCATTGCCAGCAACTCCGACCGAGCGAAATTTTTCTAAGTCCAACCGCCAAGAGTAAACTTTTTTCCTAGCGTTCCCAGACCATTATAAATATTAGATCATTGTATAACAACGCATTCTAACAATAAATATCAAGTATCAAAGCTTTAGGATGAATATTTATCGAATAAACTCAGAATAATGTTCCGGGCGCATTGCGAGCAACTACGACCGAGCGAAATTTTTCTAAGTCCAACCGCCAAGAGTAAACTTTTTTCCTAGCGTTCCCAGACCATTATAAATATTAGATCATTGTATAACAACGCATTCTAACAATAAATATCAAGTATCAAAGCTTTAGGATGAATATTTATCGAATAAACTCAGAATAATGTTCCGGGCGCATTGCGAGCAACTCCGACCGAGCGAAATTTTTCTAAGTCCAACCGCCAAGAGTAAACTTTTTTCCTAGCGTTCCCAGACCATTATAAATATTAGATCATCGTGTGGTAAAGCATTTCGAAGACAAATATCAAGTATCAAAGCTCTAGGATGAATATTTATCGAATAAACTCAGAATAATGTTCCGGGCGCATTGCCAGCAACTCCGACCGAAGCGAAATTTTTCTAAGTCCAACCGCCAAGAGTAAACTTTTTTCCTAGCGTTCCCAGACCATTATAAATATTAGATCATTGTATAATAACGCATTCTAACAATAAATATCAAGTATCAAAGCTTTAGGATGAATATTTATCGAATAAACTGAGAATAATGTTCCGGGCGCATTGCGAGCAACTCCGACCGAGCGAAATTTTTCTAAGTCCAACCGCCAAGAGTAAACTTTTTTCCTAGCGTTCCCAGACCATTATAAATATTAGATCATCGTGTGGTAAAGCATTTCGAAGACAAATATCAAGTATCAAAGCTCTAGGATGAATATTTATCGAATAAACTCAGAATAATGTTCCGGGCGCATTGCGAGCAACTCCGACCGAGCGAAATTTTTCTAAGTCCAACCGCCAAGAGTAAACTTTTTTCCTAGCGTTCCCAGACCATTATAAATATTAGATCATTGTATAACAACGCATTCTAACAATAAATATCAAGTATCAAAGCTTTAGGATGAATATTTATCGAATAAACTCAGAATAATGTTCCGGGCGCATTGCGAGCAACTCCGACCGAGCGAAATTTTTCTAAGTCCAACCGCCAAGAGTAAACTTTTTTCCTAGCGTTCCCAGACCATTATAAATATTAGATCATTGTATAACAACGCATTCTAACAATAAATATCAAGTATCAAAGCTCTAGGATGAATATTTATCGAATAAACTCAGAATAATGTTCCGGGCGCATTGCCAGCAACTCCGACTGAAGCGAAATTTTTCTAAGTCCAACCGCCAAGAGTAAACTTTTTTCCTAGCGTTCCCAGACCATTATAAATATTAGATCATTGTATAATAACGCATTCTAACAATAAATATCAAGTATCAAAGCTTTAGGATGAATATTTATCGAATAAACTCAGAATAATGTTCCGGGCGCATTGCGAGCAACTCCGACCGAGCGAAATTTTTCTAAGTCCAACCGCCAAGAGTAAACTTTTTTCCTAGCGTTCCCAGACCATTATAAATATTAGATCATCGTGTGGTAAAGCATTTCGAAGACAAATATCAAGTATCAAAGCTCTAGGATGAATATTTATCGAATAAACTCAGAATAATGTTCCGGGCGCATTGCGAGCAACTCCGACCGAGCGAAATTTTTCTAAGTCCAACCGCCAAGAGTAAACTTTTTTCCTAGCGTTCCCAGACCATTATAAATATTAGATCATTGTATAACAACGCATTCTAACAATAAATATCAAGTATCAAAGCTTTAGGATGAATATTTATCGAATAAACTCAGAATAATGTTCCGGGCGCATTGCGAGCAACTCCGACCGAGCGAAATTTTTCTAAGTCCAACCGCCAAGAGTAAACTTTTTTCCTAGCGTTCCCAGACAATTATAAATATTAGATCATCGTGTGGTAAAGCATTTCGAAGACAAATATCAAGTATGAAAGCGCTCGGATGAGTATTTATCGAATAAACTGAGAATAATGTTCGGAGCGCATAGTTTGCTCGGCCGCTCGAACGAATCGTTCGCGCGCCGAGGCGCGTCGGATCGCCCTGCGAAGGAGCTCGAGCGAAATTTTTCTAAGTCCAACCGCCAAGAGTAAACTTTTCTCCCCGAGCTCCCGCACGACTTTAATCGTTATATCCACGCACGATACCGCTTGTCATCAATATTTCTCGAGTTTCAAAGCTCTCGGACGCGTATTGCTCCAGTTTTTGTGAAATATTGCTCCGACCGCCAAGAGTAAACTTATCTTTCCGGCTTACTCGGACAATTATAAATATTAGATCATCGTGTGGTAAAGCATTTCGAAGACAAATATCAAGTATGAAAGCGCTCGGATGAGTATTTATCGAATAAACTGAGAATAATGTTCCGGGCGCATTGCGAGCAACTCCGACCGAGCGAAATTTTTCTAAGTCCAACCGCCAAGAGTAAACTTTTTTCCTAGCGTTCCCAGACCATTATAAATATTAGATCATTGTATAACAACGCATTCTAACAATAAATATCAAGTATCAAAGCTTTAGGATGAATATTTATCGAATAAACTCAGAATAATGTTCCGGGCGCATTGCGAGCAACTACGACCGAGCGAAATTTTTCTAAGTCCAACCGCCAAGAGTAAACTTTTTTCCTAGCGTTCCCAGACCATTATAAATATTAGATCATTGTATAACAACGCATTCTAACAATAAATATCAAGTATCAAAGCTTTAGGATGAATATTTATCGAATAAACTCAGAATAATGTTCCGGGCGCATTGCGAGCAACTCCGACCGAGCGAAATTTTTCTAAGTCCAACCGCCAAGAGTAAACTTTTTTCCTAGCGTTCCCAGACAATTATAAATATTAGATCATTGTATAACAACGCATTCTAACAATAAATATCAAGTATCAAAGCTTTAGGATGAATATTTATCGAATAAACTCAGAATAATGTTCCGGGCGCATTACGAGCAACTCCGACCGAAGCGAAATTTTTCTAAGTCCAACCGCCAAGAGTAAACTTTTTTCCTAGCGTTCCCAGACCATTATAAATATTAGATCATTGTATAATAACGCATTCTAACAATAAATATCAAGTATCAAAGCTTTAGGATGAATATTTATCGAATAAACTCAGAATAATGTTCCGGGCGCAATGCGAGCAACTCCGACCGAGCGAAATTTTTCTAAGTCCAACCGCCAAGAGTAAACTTTTTTCCTAGCGTTCCCAGACCATTATAAATATTAGATCATCGTGTGGTAAAGCATTTCGAAGACAAATATCAAGTATCAAAGCTCTAGGATGAATATTTATCGAATAAACTCAGAATAATGTTCCGGGCGCATTGCGAGCAACTCCGACCGAGCGAAATTTTTCTAAGTCCAACCGCCAAGAGTAAACTTTTTTCCTAGCGTTCCCAGACCATTATAAATATTAGATCATCGTGTGGTAAAGCATTTCGAAGACAAATATCAAGTATCAAAGCTCTAGGATGAATATTTATCGAATAAACTCAGAATAATGTTCCGGGCGCATTGCGAGCAACTCCGACCGAGCGAAATTTTTCTAAGTCCAACCGCTGTTCACCGACACTTAATTTAACTAGAGTCGATAATGAACTCACAACGCCGTGTTCTGTGTTACGGAAAGCAAGTGATGGGATTGGTCCGGTCTAGGAAGCAGTCTTAATTTATTGACGCTAGTTTCACTGAATTGTTTAATTCACACAACGTTTATTCCACAATAGACAAATTAACAACTAGCACGCACATAGAAGTGATTTTGAACGCTTGATCTCACAGGGGAGATAATCGCTTTGTTTACTCGCGTGTAATCGCAGAGGAGTTACAATCGAAGAGTGTCCGAAAATTCAGCAGGAGCTCCGAAGGCGTTTCGGATCATCGAGCATCCCCACCACTTTCGTAACCAAGAGCTCGTTTCGCTGATCTAACTGCCGTGTAGACGAACGGGGGTTTCTATTCAGCCTGTGTAGCTATAGTGACGTATTGTGTCAAACAAACCGCCCGCCTTGCGCGACCGCGCAACTGAAACGAATTAGAGATTTGAATCTACACAAACGAGCTCTTCATGCACATTCCCCTTTTTTTTCTTTTTTTTTTTTTTTTTACAGTATTTTCCTTACAACTAAAACTAAGTAACACCGGTGGCCTACGGTAGGCCGCGAACATTGAAAATTAGTTTATTGGTAAACGACAAATACGAGTAATAGGTCTCTTATAGGTTGAAGTCGCAGTTTTTACATTTACTACTCTTACGTGCCCATCTTTGCCTGGAAATGTTTTTACAATTCTCCCAAGATCCCATTTGTTGGGAGGCAATATCGGGTTATCCAAGAGGACAACGTCTCCTTCTTGTACGTCCCTCTGAACGGTTTGCCATTTATACCGGGATTGTAACTCCTGCAGGTATTCGCGGGACCATACCCTCCACAGTAGTTCGTGGAACTTTTGTAAACTCTGCCATCTCGATAAATGAGACGTCGGCTCGTCACTTACCGATGGAGTCGGGCGCGAAATCAACGGTCCGCCAGTTAGAAAATGGGATGGCGTAAGAATTTCTAGACACTCCGGGTCATCTCGCACCCGAGTGAGGGGACGTGAGTTCAAAGTAGCCTCGATTTTACATAACAAAGTGGACATTTCTTCCGTGGTTGGTGTAAACGACCCCATTATTCTACGAAGATGGTATTTTGTCAATCTAACCGCGGCTTCCTGCATCCCTCCGTGATGAGGAGCACTCGGGGGATAGAATGTCCAGGTGATACGTAAATTCGAGCATCGACCTTTCATTTCTGGCGAGTCAATGATCTCGCTGAAGTGGCGAGCGAGTTCGCGAGCAGCGCCAACGAAGTTCGTTCCGTTATCGCTCGTTATGGTCCGGGGTACTCATCGTCTAGAAGTGAATCTATCAAAGGCTGCGAGAAATGTAGCTGTAGAACCGTCATCTACCAATTCCAGATGAATTGCATGGGTGGCAAAGCAAATAAAGACTGCAATGTATTTTTTGTACGCCCGTTTCCCGCGTCCTCGCGCTTCTCTGACATGATAAGGGCCAGCATAATCTACCCCAATGTTCGAAAAGGGGGGCGACGGACGACAACGTGAATTCACCAGGTCTTGCATTATTTGCGAGCCTGTTTCCGCCCGCCAACGCGCACATTTGACGCATTGGTGGATCACACGTCGGACTGAGTTGCGTAACCCTAGAATCCAATACTTCTGTCGCGTTGTGTACGTAGTTACTTGAGTCCCACCATGCAAGGATAACAAATGCGAATCCCGGATGATCAAATCGGAGACGTAATGCTTTGGTAGTATCGCGGGGTGCTTTGTTTCCCAGGGTAGGAATGAATTCCTCAGTCTCCCACCCACCCGTAAGACCCCATATTGGTCAAGGAACGGATTGAGTGGCAAGAGGGGCGATCGTTTTGAAAGTGACCTATTATTTTCGAGCGAGAAGATCGCGGTCGTGAAGGAGTTGCGTTGGATTGAGCGCAGTATGGTGCGTTCCGCGTCGCGCAGCTCTGAGGCAGAGAGGAAAGGGGACGACTCCACGCACGTTTGCGTTCGCACTGCGTTGATAAATCGTCGCACATAGCCGAATACGCGGATCGTTCGTTGCCAGCTCGAGGACCGAGACAGAACGTCCCAGTCATCGATGGTTGTTGTGCTGTGAACGTTAGTTTTGCTTCTTTCTTCCTCCGTTTCGTAGGACAGGGGCTGAACTGGCCATGATTCTTCGTCTCTCTTTAGCCACGACGGTCCCTCTTTCCAAAGCGTCGATGACAGTAGACTGTCAGCGCTCACGCCACGAGAATTTAAATCTGCTGGGTTAAATTGCGTGGGTACGTGTTTCCAAAGTGCATTCGGCAACGAAGTGTGGATGGCGGACGTCCTGTTCGCCACCGTGGTTTTCCAAGTAGCCGGGTGTTTCCGTAGCCACGCAAGAACAATCGTTGAGTCTGTCCAACAAACTGCCCGATTTACTGGGATAGAGATCGACTGCGTTACGTGAGCCATCAGTTGTGCCAACATCAATGCTCCATTCAGCTCCAAAATTGGGATGGAGACGGTTTTTAAGGGCGCTACTCTCGATTTTGCTGTGAGCAGCGTGGAGTGCGTTTCGCCAGTGGACGTCTTCACTCGTACATAAACTGCACACGAGTAAGCTGCGCGGGACGCATCGCTGAAGCCATGCAATTGAACTTCGAGCGTATCAGGGGCGTATTGAATCCATCGCGGTATCCTCATGGCGTTTAAAGCACGCCAGTCCACGCAAAAGGTATTCCAGGTGTTACGAGTGGCGTCCGATACATTGTCATCCCAATTGATCTTCTCAAGCCATTGCTGTTGCATCAAAATCTTAGCGCGAATTACAATTGGAGACAACCAACCGAGAGGGTCGAATAGCGTAGCAATTTCCGACAATAGTTCACGTTTGCTAAGTTTACTTTGCCTAACCGCGAATTTTTTTAAATCGAAATAAAACGCGTCGTCCGAGGGGATCCACCTGATGCCGAGGATTTTCAACTCCGAATCGTTGAATATGCGTAGATCAACAGCATGGGAATGAATGGACTCGGGAATATTACGCAAAATCTGCGCGCTATTGCCTGCCCATTTTCGTAGGTGGAATCCACCTAGAGCTAACAGCTGACAGACTTCTACTCTTGTCTGTTCGAGCAGCTGTTTGTCTGACGCTCCCATGAATACGTCATCGACATAGATGCTGTTACTAAGGATCGGGGAAGCGAGGGGATAAGCCGAACCTTCCAGCGTGTTTACTTCTTGGATTACCCGCATTGATAGGTACGGGGCACACGCGGTTCCGTAGGTGAGCGTGTTTAATTCGTACGCTTCGAGATTACCGGATGTTTCATTTTTCCACAAGATGCATTGATACTTGCGATCTTTGGAGTGAATCAGAACTTGCCGGAACATTTTCTCAATATCCGCGACGAGTACGTATTTATGTGTTCGCCACGCTAGCAATATTCTTGAGATTTCTAGCTGCAGCTTTGGACCGGTATGTAAGATGTCATTTAACGAATACCCGCTCGACGTTTTATTAGACGCATTAAAAACTACCCGCAGTTTTGTCGTCAAACTTTCATCTCGGAGGACGGCTCGATGTGGAATGTACGTCCTCGAACGGTCGATCGAGTCAAGACGTGTCATATGTTCGAGGGATTCGTATTCCCGTATAAATTTCGTATACTCGCGACTGAAATGTTCGTTTTCGCATAGCTTCCGCGTTAAGCGGTTAAGGGACGCGGTGGATTGCCTAAGGGAATCTCCGAGCAAGTCTTCCGGAACCGACTTAAGGAAGGGCAGCCGCACTATGAATCGGCCTGTAGCATCTCGCGAATAAGTAGACTCAAAGTGCTTTTCGCATTCTGTCTCCAGGGGCGTGAGTTCACGTGTTTCGGGGATCGTTTCCGTTTCCCAAAATCGAGATAATGCGCGTTCAAGCGGATCCGTGCTTATTCCGTGATGTACTGTAATTGCCGATCGCGGGGATTCCGTCGGTTTAGTCGGTCCTGACAAGATCCAACCGAATATTGAGTTTTGGGCTAGCGGTCCCTGTTCTCGAATATGCCGGACGCCGGGCAGAATGATTTGGGTAAATATATCAGCGCCGAGCAGGACGTCTATTCTTTGGGTAGAGGCAGGAGTGGGGTCAGCAAGCGCGAGATTTGTTAGGTCTCGGTAATCCTCTATTTTGATCGCGGGTGGCACGTACTGAGAAATATTACGTACTACGAACGCGCGAGTTAACAACGCGTGTGAAGACTGTTTAGAGCTGCCTATACGAAGTTCCACACTATAATTTATAGTGTTCGTGTGTTCGCCGCCAAGACCCGTCACGGATATTGGTGAACGCGTTTTTTGCAACCGCAATTGTTGCACTAGGTTTGTTGACACGAAGGAGGATTGCGACCCCTGATCCAGGAGCGCGCGCGCAAGTCTTGTCTGACCGTTCGGCGCGAAAATTTTGATTAATGCGGTCGCTAGTAGGACAGTCCTGACCCCGTTCCGACTGGATTCGGCAAAATGAGACGTGACCTTGTCCTCTTGCTCTTCCGAATTCGAGGGTTGAGCCATTTGGGAGGGGGACGAAGTCGCTGGAAGTCCCTGCATAGGAGAAGGTAGGTCTGATTTGGAAGGACTATAGACTTTACTGTTCCGATTTTTAAAAAAGCTTGACTTGGGTCTGCTGGGGGCCCGTTTGTCTCCTCGATGCAACAACGTGTGGTGTTTCTCACCACAGTGGCGACATACATTCGTACTGGGACAAGTCGAAACAGTGTGGCTCGCACCGAGACAGTTAATGCACACGTGTTGGTTCTTTATCGTCTCGAATCGGGCAAGAGGAGAGAGGCTCCGGAACGTGCTACAATCACGAGGGTTATGTGCTTCTTTACAGAGGAAGCAAGTAATAGACGAACTAATTTCCTCGACGACATGCGTGGTAGATTTTAGCCGTGAGACCTTGGGCAGGTTTGTGGGAAGAGGGAGCTGTTGTTTGGACTGCTTGGACATCTTGACCGCCGCAGTTTGCTCTAAGATAAACTTTTCCATCGTTTCGTATGTCGGATACTTTCGCGTATCGCCGAGGGATTTATTCCACTCTAATTCCATGTCGCTATCAAATTTGTTCGATACGAAATATACCAGGTGGTCCCCTTCGGTACCCCGCCCTAATTTATGCAACGCCTCGAGGGTATTACGATAGTGAATCGAGAATTGATTCAGAGAATCCAATTGAGTCATCTTTATGGTTTTTAAGGAATAAAGTTTGTCCATTAATGAATGTACAATGACTCGTTCATTATCATAAACCTCATTGAGGCGTGCCCATCCGATGTGGAAATTCGCGTCGGTTACATCAAGATGCTGTATTGCAGAAAACGCTTCGCCAGACAGAGAGCTTAATAAGTATTGCAATCTTTCCGCGTCGGTCAACGATTTATTCGCGATTATCGCCGAGTTAAAACGTGACGCGAACGACTTCCACCCTGTATAATCGCCGCTAAATTTCGGAAGTTCTATTCGGGGCAATCTTACATGCGGGGGATGATTTGTTGGAGGCGCTTGGAAGACCATAGATGAAGTTGCTGCAGGGGGTGAGATTGGGATGCGAATGTGCGCGAGTTGTTCCTTGAGGTAGGACCAGCCCTCGAGATACGCATCCTCCATCCTGTCCATAGTGTTGGCCTTGTAGTAGGGAAGATCCTCCTTCGTCCTGTCCACCTTTCGGTATGCTTGGAGGTAGCCGTTGAGGAGGGAGATTTGTGTCCAGGTCTCCTGATACATGGTCAATCTGGACTCCAGATACTCCACCGTGTAGTTGTCTACCCCTCTTTTTTTCGTGTTCGTTAATATTTTGGTTAATTGAGTGAACGCCTGTGTTTGCCGTTCGAGAACCGCCTCGAAGGTCTCCGTCACACTTGTATTCATTGCCGACAACGGTTTTGTCTTTGAAAGTCACGGACCCAACACACTCCCGTTTAAAAGTAACGGTTTGCTTCCGATCACCGAACTGATTCCGAACAACTCTTGTCTTTCCGAGATCCGGCTCGAAGGACCAATAATTTGTTCACCGACACTTAATTTAACTAGAGTCGATAATGAATTCACAACGCCGTGTTCTGTGTTACGGAAAGCAAGTGATGGGATTGGTCCGGTCTAGGAAGCAGTCTTAATTTATTGACGCTAGTTTCACTGAATTGTTTAATTCACACAACGTTTATTCCACAATAGACAAATTAACAACTAGCACGCACATAGAAGTGATTTTGAACGCTTGATCTCACAGGGGAGATAATCGCTTTGTTTACTCGCGTGTAATCGCAGAGGAGTTACAATCGAAGAGTGTCCGAAAATTCAGCAGGAGCTCCGAAGGCGTTTCGGATCATCGAGCATCCCCACCACTTTCGTAACCAAGAGCTCGTTTCGCTGATCTAACTGCCGTGTAGACGAACGGGGGTTTCTATTCAGCCTGTGTAGCTATAGTGACGTATTGTGTCAAACAACCGCCAAGAGTAAACTTTTTTCCTAGCGTTCCCAGACCATTATAAATATTAGATCATTGTATAATAACGCATTCTAACAATAAATATCAAGTATCAAAGCTCTAGGATGAATATTTATCGAATAAACTCAGAATAATGTTCCGGGCGCATTGCGAGCAACTCCGACCGAGCGAAATTTTTCTAAGTCCAACCGCCAAGAGTAAACTTTTTTCCTAGCGTTCCCAGACCATTATAAATATTAGATCATTGTATAACAACGCATTCTAACAATAAATATCAAGTATCAAAGCTTTAGGATGAATATTTATCGAATAAACTCAGAATAATGTTCCGGGCGCATTGCGAGCAACTCCGACCGAGCGAAATTTTTCTAAGTCCAACCGCCAAGAGTAAACTTTTTTCCTAGCGTTCCCAGACCATTATAAATATTAGATCATTGTATAATAACGCATTCTAACAATAAATATCAAGTATCAAAGCTTTAGGATGAATATTTATCGAATATACTCAGAATAATGTTCCGGGCGCATTGCGAGCAACTCCGACCGAAGCGAAATTTTTCTAAGTCCAACCGCCAAGAGTAAACTTTTTTCCTAGCGTTCCCAGACCATTATAAATATTAGATCATTGTATAATAACGCATTCTAACAATAAATATCAAGTATCAAAGCTTTAGGATGAATATTTATCGAATAAACTCAGAATAATGTTCCGGGCGCATTGCGAGCAACTCCGACCGAAGCGAAATTTTTCTAAGTCCAACCGCCAAGAGTAAACTTTTTTCCTAGCGTTCCCAGACCATCATAAATATTAGATCATTGTATAACAACGCATTCTAACAATAAATATCAAGTATCAAAGCTTTAGGATGAATATTTATCGAATAAACTCAGAATAATGTTCCGGGCGCATTGCGAGCAACTTCGACCGAAGCGAAATTTTTCTAAGTCCAACCGCCAAGAGTAAACTTTTTTCCTAGCGTTCCCAGACCATTATAAATATTAGATCATTGTATAATACCGCATTCTAACAATAAATATCAAGTATCAAAGCTTTAGGATGAATATTTATCGAATAAACTCAGAATAATGTTCCGGGCGCATTGCGAGCAACTCCGACCGAGCGAAATTTTTCTAAGTCCAACCGCCAAGAGTAAACTTTTTTCCTAGCGTTCCCAGACCATCATAAATATTAGATCATTGTATAACAACGCATTCTAACAATAAATATCAAGTATCAAAGCTTTAGGATGAATATTTATCGAATAAACTCAGAATAATGTTCCGGGCGCATTGCGAGCAACTTCGACCGAAGCGAAATTTTTCTAAGTCCAACCGCCAAGAGTAAACTTTTTTCCTAGCGTTCCCAGACCATTATAAATATTAGATCATTGTATAACAACGCATTCTAACAATAAATATCAAGTATCAAAGCTTTAGGATGAATATTTATCGAATAAACTCAGAATAATGTTCCGGGCGCATTGCGAGCAACTCCGACCGAGCGAAATTTTTCTAAGTCCAACCGCCAAGAGTAAACTTTTCTCCCCGAGCTCCCGCACGACTTTAATCGTTATATCCACGCACGATACCGCTTGTCATCAATATTTCTCGAGTTTCAAAGCTCTCGGACGCGTATTGCTCCAGTTTTTGTGAAATATTGCTCCGACCGCCAAGAGTAAACTTATCTTTCCGGCTTACTCGGACAATTATAAATATTAGATCATCGTGTGGTAAAGCATTTCGAAGACAAATATCAAGTATGAAAGCGCTCGCATGAGTATTTATCGAATAAACTGAGAATAATGTTCCGGGCGCATTGCGAGCAACTCCGACCGAGCGAAATTTTTCTAAGTCCAACCGCCAAGAGTAAACTTTTTTCCTAGCGTTCCCAGACAATTATAAATATTAGATCATCGTGTGGTAAAGCATTTCGAAGACAAATATCAAGTATCAAAGCTCTAGGATGAATATTTATCGAATAAACTCAGAATAATGTTCCGGGCGCATTGCGAGCAACTCCGACCGAGCGAAATTTTTCTAAGTCCAACCGCCAAGAGTAAACTTTTTTCCTAGCGTTCCCAGACCATTATAAATATTAGATCATTGTATAATAACGCATTCTAACAATAAATATCAAGTATCAAAGCTCTAGGATGAATATTTATCGAATAAACTCAGAATAATGTTCCGGGCGCATTGCGAGCAACTCCGACCGAGCGAAATTTTTCTAAGTCCAACCGCCAAGAGTAAACTTTTTTCCTAGCGTTCCCAGACCATTATAAATATTAGATCATTGTATAACAACGCATTCTAACAATAAATATCAAGTATCAAAGCTTTAGGATGAATATTTATCGAATAAACTCAGAATAATGTTCCGGGCGCATTGCGAGCAACTCCGACCGAGCGAAATTTTTCTAAGTCCAACCGCCAAGAGTAAACTTTTTTCCTAGCGTTCCCAGACCATTATAAATATTAGATCATTGTATAATAACGCATTCTAACCATAAATATCAAGTATCAAAGCTTTAGGATGAATATTTATCGAATATACTCAGAATAATGTTCCGGGCGCATTGCGAGCAACTCCGACCGAAGCGAAATTTTTCTAAGTCCAACCGCCAAGAGTAAACTTTTTTCCTAGCGTTCCCAGACCATTATAAATATTAGATCATTGTATAATAACGCATTCTAACAATAAATATCAAGTATCAAAGCTTTAGGATGAATATTTATCGAATAAACTCAGAATAATGTTCCGGGCGCATTGCGAGCAACTCCGACCGAAGCGAAATTTTTCTAAGTCCAACCGCCAAGAGTAAACTTTTTTCCTAGCGTTCCCAGACCATCATAAATATTAGATCATTGTATAACAACGCATTCTAACAATAAATATCAAGTATCAAAGCTTTAGGATGAATATTTATCGAATAAACTCAGAATAATGTTCCGGGCGCATTGCGAGCAACTTCGACCGAAGCGAAATTTTTCTAAGTCCAACCGCCAAGAGTAAACTTTTTTCCTAGCGTTCCCAGACCATTATAAATATTAGATCATTGTATAATACCGCATTCTAACAATAAATATCAAGTATCAAAGCTTTAGGATGAATATTTATCGAATAAACTCAGAATAATGTTCCGGGCGCATTGCGAGCAACTCCGACCGAGCGAAATTTTTCTAAGTCCAACCGCCAAGAGTAAACTTTTTTCCTAGCGTTCCCAGACCATCATAAATATTAGATCATTGTATAACAACGCATTCTAACAATAAATATCAAGTATCAAAGCTTTAGGATGAATATTTATCGAATAAACTCAGAATAATGTTCCGGGCGCATTGCGAGCAACTTCGACCGAAGCGAAATTTTTCTAAGTCCAACCGCCAAGAGTAAACTTTTTTCCTAGCGTTCCCAGACCATTATAAATATTAGATCATTGTATAACAACGCATTCTAACAATAAATATCAAGTATCAAAGCTTTAGGATGAATATTTATCGAATAAACTCAGAATAATGTTCCGGGCGCATTGCGAGCAACTCCGACCGAGCGAAATTTTTCTAAGTCCAACCGCCAAGAGTAAACTTTTCTCCCCGAGCTCCCGCACGACTTTAATCGTTATATCCACGCACGATACCGCTTGTCATCAATATTTCTCGAGTTTCAAAGCTCTCGGACGCGTATTGCTCCAGTTTTTGTGAAATATTGCTCCGACCGCCAAGAGTAAACTTATCTTTCCGGCTTACTCGGACAATTATAAATATTAGATCATCGTGTGGTAAAGCATTTCGAAGACAAATATCAAGTATGAAAGCGCTCGGATGAGTATTTATCGAATAAACTGAGAATAATGTTCCGGGCGCATTGCGAGCAACTCCGACCGAGCGAAATTTTTCTAAGTCCAACCGCCAAGAGTAAACTTTTTTCCTAGCGTTCCCAGACAATTATAAATATTAGATCATCGTGTGGTAAAGCATTTCGAAGACAAATATCAAGTATCAAAGCTCTAGGATGAATATTTATCGAATAAACTCAGAATAATGTTCCGGGCGCATTGCGAGCAACTCCGACCGAGCGAAATTTTTCTAAGTCCAACCGCCAAGAGTAAACTTTTTTCCTAGCGTTCCCAGACCATTATAAATATTAGATCATTGTATAATAACGCATTCTAACAATAAATATCAAGTATCAAAGCTCTAGGATGAATATTTATCGAATAAACTCAGAATAATGTTCCGGGCGCATTGCGAGCAACTCCGACCGAGCGAAATTTTTCTAAGTCCAACCGCCAAGAGTAAACTTTTTTCCTAGCGTTCCCAGACCATTATAAATATTAGATCATTGTATAACAACGCATTCTAACAATAAATATCAAGTATCAAAGCTTTAGGATGAATATTTATCGAATAAACTCAGAATAATGTTCCGGGCGCATTGCGAGCAACTCCGACCGAGCGAAATTTTTCTAAGTCCAACCGCCAAGAGTAAACTTTTTTCCTAGCGTTCCCAGACCATTATAAATATTAGATCATTGTATAATAACGCATTCTAACAATAAATATCAAGTATCAAAGCTTTAGGATGAATATTTATCGAATATACTCAGAATAATGTTCCGGGCGCATTGCGAGCAACTCCGACCGAAGCGAAATTTTTCTAAGTCCAACCGCCAAGAGTAAACTTTTTTCCTAGCGTTCCCAGACCATTATAAATATTAGATCATTGTATAATAACGCATTCTAACAATAAATATCAAGTATCAAAGCTTTAGGATGAATATTTATCGAATAAACTCAGAATAATGTTCCGGGCGCATTGCGAGCAACTCCGACCGAGCGAAATTTTTCTAAGTCCAACCGCCAAGAGTAAACTTTTTTCCTAGCGTTCCCAGACCATCATAAATATTAGATCATTGTATAACAACGCATTCTAACAATAAATATCAAGTATCAAAGCTTTAGGATGAATATTTATCGAATAAACTCAGAATAATGTTCCGGGCGCATTGCGAGCAACTTCGACCGAAGCGAAATTTTTCTAAGTCCAACCGCCAAGAGTAAACTTTTTTCCTAGCGTTCCCAGACCATTATAAATATTAGATCATTGTATAACAACGCATTCTAACAATAAATATCAAGTATCAAAGCTTTAGGATGAATATTTATCGAATAAACTCAGAATAATGTTCCGGGCGCATTGCGAGCAACTCCGACCGAGCGAAATTTTTCTAAGTCCAACCGCCAAGAGTAAACTTTTCTCCCCGAGCTCCCGCACGACTTTAATCGTTATATCCACGCACGATACCGCTTGTCATCAATATTTCTCGAGTTTCAAAGCTCTCGGACGCGTATTGCTCCAGTTTTTGTGAAATATTGCTCCGACCGCCAAGAGTAAACTTATCTTTCCGGCTTACTCGGACAATTATAAATATTAGATCATCGTGTGGTAAAGCATTTCGAAGACAAATATCAAGTATGAAAGCGCTCGGATGAGTATTTATCGAATAAACTGAGAATAATGTTCCGGGCGCATTGCGAGCAACTCCGACCGAGCGAAATTTTTCTAAGTCCAACCGCCAAGAGTAAACTTTTTTCCTAGCGTTCCCAGACAATTATAAATATTAGATCATCGTGTGGTAAAGCATTTCGAAGACAAATATCAAGTATCAAAGCTCTAGGATGAATATTTATCGAATAAACTCAGAATAATGTTCCGGGCGCATTGCGAGCAACTCCGACCGAGCGAAATTTTTCTAAGTCCAACCGCCAAGAGTAAACTTTTTTCCTAGCGTTCCCAGACCATTATAAATATTAGATCATCGTGTGGTAAAGCATATCGAAGACAAATATCAAGTATCAAAGCTCTAGGATGAATATTTATCGAATAAACTCAGAATAATGTTCCGGGCGCATTGCGAGCAACTCCGACCGAGCGAAATTTTTCTAAGTCCAACCGCCAAGAGTAAACTTTTTTCCAAAGCGTTCCCAGACCATTATAAATATTAGATCATTGTATAATAACGCATTCTAACAATAAATATCAAGTATCAAAGCTTTAGGATGAATATTTATCGAATAAACTCAGAATAATGTTCCGGGCGCATTGCGAGCAACTCCGACCGAGCGAAATTTTTCTAAGTCCAACCGCCAAGAGTAAACTTTTTTCCTAGCGTTCCCAGACCATTATAAATATTAGATCATCGTGTGGTAAAGCATTTCGAAGACAAATATCAAGTATCAAAGCTCTAGGATGAATATTTATCGAATAAACTCAGAATAATGTTCCGGGCGCATTGCCAGCAACTCCGACCGAAGCGAAATTTTTCTAACTCCAACCGCCAAGAGTAAACTTTTTTCCTAGCGTTCCCAGACCATTATAAATATTAGATCATTGTATAATAACGCATTCTAACAATAAATATCAAGTATCAAAGCTTTAGGATGAATATTTATCGAATAAACTCAGAATAATGTTCCGGGCGCATTGCGAGCAACTCCGACCGAGCGAAATTTTTCTAAGTCCAACCGCCAAGAGTAAACTTTTTTCCTAGCGTTCCCAGACCATTATAAATATTAGATCATCGTGTGGTAAAGCATTTCGAAGACAAATATCAAGTATCAAAGCTCTAGGATGAATATTTATCGAATAAACTCAGAATAATGTTCCGGGCGCATTGCGAGCAACTCCGACCGAGCGAAATTTTTCTAAGTCCAACCGCCAAGAGTAAACTTTTTTCCAAAGCGTTCCCAGACCATTATAAATATTAGATCATTGTATAATAACGCATTCTAACAATAAATATCAAGTATCAAAGCTTTAGGATGAATATTTATCGAATAAACTCAGAATAATGTTCCGGGCGCATTGCGAGCAACTCCGACCGAGCGAAATTTTTCTAAGTCCAACCGCCAAGAGTAAACTTTTTTCCTAGCGTTCCCAGACCATTATAAATATTAGATCATTGTATAATAACGCATTCTAACAATAAATATCAAGTATCAAAGCTCTAGGATGAATATTTATCGAATAAACTCAGAATAATGTTCCGGGCGCATTGCGTGCAACTCCGACCGAAGCGCAATTTTTCTAAGTCCAACCGCCAAGAGTAAACTTTTTTCCTAGCGTTCCCAGACCATTATAAATATTAGATCATCGTGTGGTAAAGCATTTCGAAGACAAATATCAAGTATCAAAGCTCTAGGATGAATATTTATCGAATAAACTCAGAATAATGTTCCGGGCGCATTGCCAGCAACTCCGACCGAAGCGAAATTTTTCTAAGTCCAACCGCCAAGAGTAAACTTTTTTCCTAGCGTTCCCAGACCATTATAAATATTAGATCATTGTATAATAACGCATTCTAACAATAAATATCAAGTATCAAAGCTTTAGGATGAATATTTATCGAATAAACTGAGAATAATGTTCCGGGCGCATTGCGAGCAACTCCGACCGAGCGAAATTTTTCTAAGTCCAACCGCCAAGAGTAAACTTTTTTCCTAGCGTTCCCAGACCATTATAAATATTAGATCATTGTATAATAACGCATTCTAACAATAAATATCAAGTATCAAAGCTTTAGGATGAATATTTATCGAATATACTCAGAATAATGTTCCGGGCGCATTGCGAGCAACTCCGACCGAAGCGAAATTTTTCTAAGTCCAACCGCCAAGAGTAAACTTTTTTCCTAGCGTTCCCAGACCATTATAAATATTAGATCATTGTATAATAACGCATTCTAACAATAAATATCAAGTATCAAAGCTTTAGGATGAATATTTATCGAATAAACTCAGAATAATGTTCCGGGCGCATTGCGAGCAACTCCGACCGAGCGAAATTTTTCTAAGTCCAACCGCCAAGAGTAAACTTTTTTCCTAGCGTTCCCAGACCATCATAAATATTAGATCATTGTATAACAACGCATTCTAACAATAAATATCAAGTATCAAAGCTTTAGGATGAATATTTATCGAATAAACTCAGAATAATGTTCCGGGCGCATTGCGAGCAACTTCGACCGAAGCGAAATTTTTCTAAGTCCAACCGCCAAGAGTAAACTTTTTTCCTAGCGTTCCCAGACCATTATAAATATTAGATCATTGTATAACAACGCATTCTAACAATAAATATCAAGTATCAAAGCTTTAGGATGAATATTTATCGAATAAACTCAGAATAATGTTCCGGGCGCATTGCGAGCAACTCCGACCGAGCGAAATTTTTCTAAGTCCAACCGCCAAGAGTAAACTTTTCTCCCCGAGCTCCCGCACGACTTTAATCGTTATATCCACGCACGATACCGCTTGTCATCAATATTTCTCGAGTTTCAAAGCTCTCGGACGCGTATTGCTCCAGTTTTTGTGAAATATTGCTCCGACCGCCAAGAGTAAACTTATCTTTCCGGCTTACTCGGACAATTATAAATATTAGATCATCGTGTGGTAAAGCATTTCGAAGACAAATATCAAGTATGAAAGCGCTCGGATGAGTATTTATCGAATAAACTGAGAATAATGTTCCGGGCGCATTGCGAGCAACTCCGACCGAGCGAAATTTTTCTAAGTCCAACCGCCAAGAGTAAACTTTTTTCCTAGCGTTCCCAGACAATTATAAATATTAGATCATCGTGTGGTAAAGCATTTCGAAGACAAATATCAAGTATCAAAGCTCTAGGATGAATATTTATCGAATAAACTCAGAATAATGTTCCGGGCGCATTGCGAGCAACTCCGACCGAGCGAAATTTTTCTAAGTCCAACCGCCAAGAGTAAACTTTTTTCCTAGCGTTCCCAGACCATTATAAATATTAGATCATCGTGTGGTAAAGCATATCGAAGACAAATATCAAGTATCAAAGCTCTAGGATGAATATTTATCGAATAAACTCAGAATAATGTTCCGGGCGCATTGCGAGCAACTCCGACCGAGCGAAATTTTTCTAAGTCCAACCGCCAAGAGTAAACTTTTTTCCAAAGCGTTCCCAGACCATTATAAATATTAGATCATTGTATAATAACGCATTCTAACAATAAATATCAAGTAT
Organism: Lasioglossum baleicum; assembly: GCF_051020765.1. Lineage (NCBI taxonomy): Eukaryota > Metazoa > Arthropoda > Insecta > Hymenoptera > Halictidae > Lasioglossum > Lasioglossum baleicum. The sequence continues at coordinate 26,492 of NW_027469345.1, forward strand.
CAAAGCTTTAGGATGAATATTTATCGAATAAACTCAGAATAATGTTCCGGGCGCATTGCGAGCAACTCCGACCGAGCGAAATTTTTCTAAGTCCAACCGCCAAGAGTAAACTTTTTTCCTAGCGTTCCCAGACCATTATAAATATTAGATCATCGTGTGGTAAAGCATTTCGAAGACAAATATCAAGTATCAAAGCTCTAGGATGAATATTTATCGAATAAACTCAGAATAATGTTCCGGGCGCATTGCCAGCAACTCCGACCGAAGCGAAATTTTTCTAAGTCCAACCGCCAAGAGTAAACTTTTTTCCTAGCGTTCCCAGACCATTATAAATATTAGATCATTGTATAATAACGCATTCTAACAATAAATATCAAGTATCAAAGCTTTAGGATGAATATTTATCGAATAAACTCAGAATAATGTTCCGGGCGCATTGCGAGCAACTCCGACCGAGCGAAATTTTTCTAAGTCCAACCGCCAAGAGTAAACTTTTTTCCTAGCGTTCCCAGACCATTATAAATATTAGATCATCGTGTGGTAAAGCATTTCGAAGACAAATATCAAGTATCAAAGCTCTAGGATGAATATTTATCGAATAAACTCAGAATAATGTTCCGGGCGCATTGCGAGCAACTCCGACCGAGCGAAATTTTTCTAAGTCCAACCGCCAAGAGTAAACTTTTTTCCAAAGCGTTCCCAGACCATTATAAATATTAGATCATTGTATAATAACGCATTCTAACAATAAATATCAAGTATCAAAGCTTTAGGATGAATATTTATCGAATAAACTCAGAATAATGTTCCGGGCGCATTGCGAGCAACTCCGACCGAGCGAAATTTTTCTAAGTCCAACCGCCAAGAGTAAACTTTTCTCCCCGAGCTCCCGCACGACTTTAATCGTTATATCCACGCACGATACCGCTTGTCATCAATATTTCTCGAGTTTCAAAGCTCTCGGACGCGTATTGCTCCAGTTTTTGTGAAATATTGCTCCGACCGCCAAGAGTAAACTTATCTTTCCGGCTTACTCGGACAATTATAAATATTAGATCATCGTGTGGTAAAGCATTTCGAAGACAAATATCAAGTATGAAAGCGCTCGGATGAGTATTTATCGAATAAACTGAGAATAATGTTCCGGGCGCATTGCGAGCAACTCCGACCGAGCGAAATTTTTCTAAGTCCAACCGCCAAGAGTAAACTTTTTTCCTAGCGTTCCCAGACAATTATAAATATTAGATCATCGTGTGGTAAAGCATTTCGAAGACAAATATCAAGTATCAAAGCTCTAGGATGAATATTTATCGAATAAACTCAGAATAATGTTCCGGGCGCATTGCGAGCAACTCCGACCGAGCGAAATTTTTCTAAGTCCAACCGCCAAGAGTAAACTTTTTTCCTAGCGTTCCCAGACCATTATAAATATTAGATCATCGTGTGGTAAAGCATATCGAAGACAAATATCAAGTATCAAAGCTCTAGGATGAATATTTATCGAATAAACTCAGAATAATGTTCCGGGCGCATTGCGAGCAACTCCGACCGAGCGAAATTTTTCTAAGTCCAACCGCCAAGAGTAAACTTTTTTCCAAAGCGTTCCCAGACCATTATAAATATTAGATCATTGTATAATAACGCATTCTAACAATAAATATCAAGTATCAAAGCTTTAGGATGAATATTTATCGAATAAACTCAGAATAATGTTCCGGGCGCATTGCGAGCAACTCCGACCGAGCGAAATTTTTCTAAGTCCAACCGCCAAGAGTAAACTTTTTTCCTAGCGTTCCCAGACCATTATAAATATTAGATCATCGTGTGGTAAAGCATTTCGAAGACAAATATCAAGTATCAAAGCTCTAGGATGAATATTTATCGAATAAACTCAGAATAATGTTCCGGGCGCATTGCCAGCAACTCCGACCGAAGCGAAATTTTTCTAAGTCCAACCGCCAAGAGTAAACTTTTTTCCTAGCGTTCCCAGACCATTATAAATATTAGATCATTGTATAATAACGCATTCTAACAATAAATATCAAGTATCAAAGCTTTAGGATGAATATTTATCGAATAAACTCAGAATAATGTTCCGGGCGCATTGCGAGCAACTCCGACCGAGCGAAATTTTTCTAAGTCCAACCGCCAAGAGTAAACTTTTTTCCTAGCGTTCCCAGACCATTATAAATATTAGATCATCGTGTGGTAAAGCATTTCGAAGACAAATATCAAGTATCAAAGCTCTAGGATGAATATTTATCGAATAAACTCAGAATAATGTTCCGGGCGCATTGCGAGCAACTCCGACCGAGCGAAATTTTTCTAAGTCCAACCGCCAAGAGTAAACTTTTTTCCAAAGCGTTCCCAGACCATTATAAATATTAGATCATTGTATAATAACGCATTCTAACAATAAATATCAAGTATCAAAGCTTTAGGATGAATATTTATCGAATAAACTCAGAATAATGTTCCGGGCGCATTGCGAGCAACTCCGACCGAGCGAAATTTTTCTAAGTCCAACCGCCAAGAGTAAACTTTTTTCCTAGCGTTCCCAGACCATTATAAATATTAGATCATTGTATAATAACGCATTCTAACAATAAATATCAAGTATCAAAGCTCTAGGATGAATATTTATCGAATAAACTCAGAATAATGTTCCGGGCGCATTGCGTGCAACTCCGACCGAAGCGCAATTTTTCTAAGTCCAACCGCCAAGAGTAAACTTTTTTCCTAGCGTTCCCAGACCATTATAAATATTAGATCATCGTGTGGTAAAGCATTTCGAAGACAAATATCAAGTATCAAAGCTCTAGGATGAATATTTATCGAATAAACTCAGAATAATGTTCCGGGCGCATTGCCAGCAACTCCGACCGAAGCGAAATTTTTCTAAGTCCAACCGCCAAGAGTAAACTTTTTTCCTAGCGTTCCCAGACCATTATAAATATTAGATCATTGTATAATAACGCATTCTAACAATAAATATCAAGTATCAAAGCTTTAGGATGAATATTTATCGAATAAACTGAGAATAATGTTCCGGGCGCATTGCGAGCAACTCCGACCGAGCGAAATTTTTCTAAGTCCAACCGCCAAGAGTAAACTTTTTTCCTAGCGTTCCCAGACCATTATAAATATTAGATCATTGTATAATAACGCATTCTAACAATAAATATCAAGTATCAAAGCTTTAGGATGAATATTTATCGAATAAACTGAGAATAATGTTCCGGGCGCATTGCGAGCAACTCCGACCGAGCGAAATTTTTCTAAGTCCAACCGCCAAGAGTAAACTTTTTTCCTAGCGTTCCCAGACCATTATAAATATTAGATCATCGTGTGGTAAAGAATTTCGAAGACAAATATCAAGTATCAAAGCTCTAGGATGAATATTTATCGAATAAACTCAGAATAATGTTCCGGGCGCATTGCGAGCAACTCCGACCGAGCGAAATTTTTCTAAGTCCAACCGCCAAGAGTAAACTTTTTTCCTAGCGTTCCCAGACCATTATAAATATTAGATCATTGTATAACAACGCATTCTAACAATAAATATCAAGTATCAAAGCTTTAGGATGAATATTTATCGAATAAACTCAGAATAATGTTCCGGGCGCATTGCGAGCAACTCCGACCGAGCGAAATTTTTCTAAGTCCAACCGCCAAGAGTAAACTTTTTTCCTAGCGTTCCCAGACCATCATAAATATTAGATCATTGTATAACAACGCATTCTAACAATAAATATCAAGTATCAAAGCTTTAGGATGAATATTTATCGAATAAACTCAGAATAATGTTCCGGGCGCATTGCGAGCAACTTCGACCGAAGCGAAATTTTTCTAAGTCCAACCGCCAAGAGTAAACTTTTTTCCTAGCGTTCCCAGACCATTATAAATATTAGATCATTGTATAACAACGCATTCTAACAATAAATATCAAGTATCAAAGCTTTAGGATGAATATTTATCGAATAAACTCAGAATAATGTTCCGGGCGCATTGCGAGCAACTCCGACCGAGCGAAATTTTTCTAAGTCCAACCGCCAAGAGTAAACTTTTCTCCCCGAGCTCCCGCACGACTTTAATCGTTATATCCACGCACGATACCGCTTGTCATCAATATTTCTCGAGTTTCAAAGCTCTCGGACGCGTATTGCTCCAGTTTTTGTGAAATATTGCTCCGACCGCCAAGAGTAAACTTATCTTTCCGGCTTACTCGGACAATTATAAATATTAGATCATCGTGTGGTAAAGCATTTCGAAGACAAATATCAAGTATGAAAGCGCTCGGATGAGTATTTATCGAATAAACTGAGAATAATGTTCCGGGCGCATTGCGAGCAACTCCGACCGAGCGAAATTTTTCTAAGTCCAACCGCCAAGAGTAAACTTTTTTCCTAGCGTTCCCAGACAATTATAAATATTAGATCATCGTGTGGTAAAGCATTTCGAAGACAAATATCAAGTATCAAAGCTCTAGGATGAATATTTATCGAATAAACTCAGAATAATGTTCCGGGCGCATTGCGAGCAACTCCGACCGAGCGAAATTTTTCTAAGTCCAACCGCCAAGAGTAAACTTTTTTCCTAGCGTTCCCAGACCATTATAAATATTAGATCATTGTATAATAACGCATTCTAACAATAAATATCAAGTATCAAAGCTCTAGGATGAATATTTATCGAATAAACTCAGAATAATGTTCCGGGCGCATTGCGAGCAACTCCGACCGAGCGAAATTTTTCTAAGTCCAACCGCCAAGAGTAAACTTTTTTCCTAGCGTTCCCAGACCATTATAAATATTAGATCATTGTATAACAACGCATTCTAACAATAAATATCAAGTATCAAAGCTTTAGGATGAATATTTATCGAATAAACTCAGAATAATGTTCCGGGCGCATTGCGAGCAACTCCGACCGAGCGAAATTTTTCTAAGTCCAACCGCCAAGAGTAAACTTTTTTCCTAGCGTTCCCAGACCATTATAAATATTAGATCATTGTATAATAACGCATTCTAACAATAAATATCAAGTATCAAAGCTTTAGGATGAATATTTATCGAATATACTCAGAATAATGTTCCGGGCGCATTGCGAGCAACTCCGACCGAAGCGAAATTTTTCTAAGTCCAACCGCCAAGAGTAAACTTTTTTCCTAGCGTTCCCAGACCATTATAAATATTAGATCATTGTATAATAACGCATTCTAACAATAAATATCAAGTATCAAAGCTTTAGGATGAATATTTATCGAATAAACTCAGAATAATGTTCCGGGCGCATTGCGAGCAACTCCGACCGAAGCGAAATTTTTCTAAGTCCAACCTCCAAGAGTAAACTTTTTTCCTAGCGTTCCCAGACCATCATAAATATTAGATCATTGTATAACAACGCATTCTAACAATAAATATCAAGTATCAAAGCTTTAGGATGAATATTTATCGAATAAACTCAGAATAATGTTCCGGGCGCATTGCGAGCAACTTCGACCGAAGCGAAATTTTTCTAAGTCCAACCGCCAAGAGTAAACTTTTTTCCTAGCGTTCCCAGACCATTATAAATATTAGATCATTGTATAACAACGCATTCTAACAATAAATATCAAGTATCAAAGCTTTAGGATGAATATTTATCGAATAAACTCAGAATAATGTTCCGGGCGCATTGCGAGCAACTCCGACCGAGCGAAATTTTTCTAAGTCCAACCGCCAAGAGTAAACTTTTCTCCCCGAGCTCCCGCACGACTTTAATCGTTATATCCACGCACGATACCGCTTGTCATCAATATTTCTCGAGTTTCAAAGCTCTCGGACGCGTATTGCTCCAGTTTTTGTGAAATATTGCTCCGACCGCCAAGAGTAAACTTATCTTTCCGGCTTACTCGGACAATTATAAATATTAGATCATCGTGTGGTAAAGCATTTCGAAGACAAATATCAAGTATGAAAGCGCTCGGATGAGTATTTATCGAATAAACTGAGAATAATGTTCCGGGCGCATTGCGAGCAACTCCGACCGAGCGAAATTTTTCTAAGTCCAACCGCCAAGAGTAAACTTTTTTCCTAGCGTTCCCAGACAATTATAAATATTAGATCATCGTGTGGTAAAGCATTTCGAAGACAAATATCAAGTATCAAAGCTCTAGGATGAATATTTATCGAATAAACTCAGAATAATGTTCCGGGCGCATTGCGAGCAACTCCGACCGAGCGAAATTTTTCTAAGTCCAACCGCCAAGAGTAAACTTTTTTCCTAGCGTTCCCAGACCATTATAAATATTAGATCATTGTATAATAACGCATTCTAACAATAAATATCAAGTATCAAAGCTCTAGGATGAATATTTATCGAATAAACTCAGAATAATGTTCCGGGCGCATTGCGAGCAACTCCGACCGAGCGAAATTTTTCTAAGTCCAACCGCCAAGAGTAAACTTTTTTCCTAGCGTTCCCAGACCATTATAAATATTAGATCATTGTATAACAACGCATTCTAACAATAAATATCAAGTATCAAAGCTTTAGGATGAATATTTATCGAATAAACTCAGAATAATGTTCCGGGCGCATTGCGAGCAACTCCGACCGAGCGAAATTTTTCTAAGTCCAACCGCCAAGAGTAAACTTTTTTCCTAGCGTTCCCAGACCATTATAAATATTAGATCATTGTATAATAACGCATTCTAACAATAAATATCAAGTATCAAAGCTTTAGGATGAATATTTATCGAATATACTCAGAATAATGTTCCGGGCGCATTGCGAGCAACTCCGACCGAAGCGAAATTTTTCTAAGTCCAACCGCCAAGAGTAAACTTTTTTCCTAGCGTTCCCAGACCATTATAAATATTAGATCATTGTATAATAACGCATTCTAACAATAAATATCAAGTATCAAAGCTTTAGGATGAATATTTATCGAATAAACTCAGAATAATGTTCCGGGCGCATTGCGAGCAACTCCGACCGAAGCGAAATTTTTCTAAGTCCAACCTCCAAGAGTAAACTTTTTTCCTAGCGTTCCCAGACCATCATAAATATTAGATCATTGTATAACAACGCATTCTAACAATAAATATCAAGTATCAAAGCTTTAGGATGAATATTTATCGAATAAACTCAGAATAATGTTCCGGGCGCATTGCGAGCAACTTCGACCGAAGCGAAATTTTTCTAAGTCCAACCGCCAAGAGTAAACTTTTTTCCTAGCGTTCCCAGACCATTATAAATATTAGATCATTGTATAATACCGCATTCTAACATTAAATATCAAGTATCAAAGCTTTAGGATGAATATTTATCGAATAAACTCAGAATAATGTTCCGGGCGCATTGCGAGCAACTCCGACCGAGCGAAATTTTTCTAAGTCCAACCGCCAAGAGTAAACTTTTTTCCTAGCGTTCCCAGACCATCATAAATATTAGATCATTGTATAACAACGCATTCTAACAATAAATATCAAGTATCAAAGCTTTAGGATGAATATTTATCGAATAAACTCAGAATAATGTTCCGGGCGCATTGCGAGCAACTTCGACCGAAGCGAAATTTTTCTAAGTCCAACCGCCAAGAGTAAACTTTTTTCCTAGCGTTCCCAGACCATTATAAATATTAGATCATTGTATAACAACGCATTCTAACAATAAATATCAAGTATCAAAGCTTTAGGATGAATATTTATCGAATAAACTCAGAATAATGTTCCGGGCGCATTGCGAGCAACTCCGACCGAGCGAAATTTTTCTAAGTCCAACCGCCAAGAGTAAACTTTTCTCCCCGAGCTCCCGCACGACTTTAATCGTTATATCCACGCACGATACCGCTTGTCATCAATATTTCTCGAGTTTCAAAGCTCTCGGACGCGTATTGCTCCAGTTTTTGTGAAATATTGCTCCGACCGCCAAGAGTAAACTTATCTTTCCGGCTTACTCGGACAATTATAAATATTAGATCATCGTGTGGTAAAGCATTTCGAAGACAAATATCAAGTATGAAAGCGCTCGGATGAGTATTTATCGAATAAACTGAGAATAATGTTCCGGGCGCATTGCGAGCAACTCCGACCGAGCGAAATTTTTCTAAGTCCAACCGCCAAGAGTAAACTTTTTTCCTAGCGTTCCCAGACAATTATAAATATTAGATCATCGTGTGGTAAAGCATTTCGAAGACAAATATCAAGTATCAAAGCTCTAGGATGAATATTTATCGAATAAACTCAGAATAATGTTCCGGGCGCATTGCGAGCAACTCCGACCGAGCGAAATTTTTCTAAGTCCAACCGCCAAGAGTAAACTTTTTTCCTAGCGTTCCCAGACCATTATAAATATTAGATCATCGTGTGGTAAAGCATATCGAAGACAAATATCAAGTATCAAAGCTCTAGGATGAATATTTATCGAATAAACTCAGAATAATGTTCCGGGCGCATTGCGAGCAACTCCGACCGAGCGAAATTTTTCTAAGTCCAACCGCCAAGAGTAAACTTTTTTCCTAGCGTTCCCAGACCATTATAAATATTAGATCATTGTATAATAACGCATTCTAACAATAAATATCAAGTATCAAAGCTCTAGGATGAATATTTATCGAATAAACTCAGAATAATGTTCCGGGCGCATTGCGTGCAACTCCGACCGAAGCGCAATTTTTCTAAGTCCAACCGCCAAGAGTAAACTTTTTTCCTAGCGTTCCCAGACCATTATAAATATTAGATCATCGTGTGGTAAAGCATTTCGAAGACAAATATCAAGTATCAAAGCTCTAGGATGAATATTTATCGAATAAACTCAGAATAATGTTCCGGGCGCATTGCCAGCAACTCCGACCGAAGCGAAATTTTTCTAAGTCCAACCGCCAAGAGTAAACTTTTTTCCTAGCGTTCCCAGACCATTATAAATATTAGATCATTGTATAATAACGCATTCTAACAATAAATATCAAGTATCAAAGCTTTAGGATGAATATTTATCGAATAAACTGAGAATAATGTTCCGGGCGCATTGCGAGCAACTCCGACCGAGCGAAATTTTTCTAAGTCCAACCGCCAAGAGTAAACTTTTTTCCTAGCGTTCCCAGACCATTATAAATATTAGATCATTGTATAATAACGCATTCTAACAATAAATATCAAGTATCAAAGCTTTAGGATGAATATTTATCGAATAAACTGAGAATAATGTTCCGGGCGCATTGCGAGCAACTCCGACCGAGCGAAATTTTTCTAAGTCCAACCGCCAAGAGTAAACTTTTTTCCTAGCGTTCCCAGACCATTATAAATATTAGATCATCGTGTGGTAAAGAATTTCGAAGACAAATATCAAGTATCAAAGCTCTAGGATGAATATTTATCGAATAAACTCAGAATAATGTTCCGGGCGCATTGCGAGCAACTCCGACCGAGCGAAATTTTTCTAAGTCCAACCGCCAAGAGTAAACTTTTTTCCTAGCGTTCCCAGACCATTATAAATATTAGATCATTGTATAACAACGCATTCTAACAATAAATATCAAGTATCAAAGCTTTAGGATGAATATTTATCGAATAAACTCAGAATAATGTTCCGGGCGCATTGCGAGCAACTCCGACCGAGCGAAATTTTTCTAAGTCCAACCGCCAAGAGTAAACTTTTTTCCTAGCGTTCCCAGACCATTATAAATATTAGATCATCGTGTGGTAAAGAATTTCGAAGACAAATATCAAGTATCAAAGCTCTAGGATGAATATTTATCGAATAAACTCAGAATAATGTTCCGGGCGCATTGCGAGCAACTCCGACCGAGCGAAATTTTTCTAAGTCCAACCGCCAAGAGTAAACTTTTTTCCTAGCGTTCCCAGACCATTATAAATATTAGATCATTGTATAACAACGCATTCTAACAATAAATATCAAGTATCAAAGCTTTAGGATGAATATTTATCGAATAAACTCAGAATAATGTTCCGGGCGCATTGCGAGCAACTCCGACCGAGCGAAATTTTTCTAAGTCCAACCGCCAAGAGTAAACTTTTTTCCTAGCGTTCCCAGACCATCATAAATATTAGATCATTGTATAACAACGCATTCTAACAATAAATATCAAGTATCAAAGCTTTAGGATGAATATTTATCGAATAAACTCAGAATAATGTTCCGGGCGCATTGCGAGCAACTTCGACCGAAGCGAAATTTTTCTAAGTCCAACCGCCAAGAGTAAACTTTTTTCCTAGCGTTCCCAGACCATTATAAATATTAGATCATTGTATAACAACGCATTCTAACAATAAATATCAAGTATCAAAGCTTTAGGATGAATATTTATCGAATAAACTCAGAATAATGTTCCGGGCGCATTGCGAGCAACTCCGACCGAGCGAAATTTTTCTAAGTCCAACCGCCAAGAGTAAACTTTTCTCCCCGAGCTCCCGCACGACTTTAATCGTTATATCCACGCACGATACCGCTTGTCATCAATATTTCTCGAGTTTCAAAGCTCTCGGACGCGTATTGCTCCAGTTTTTGTGAAATATTGCTCCGACCGCCAAGAGTAAACTTATCTTTCCGGCTTACTCGGACAATTATAAATATTAGATCATCGTGTGGTAAAGCATTTCGAAGACAAATATCAAGTATGAAAGCGCTCGGATGAGTATTTATCGAATAAACTGAGAATAATGTTCCGGGCGCATTGCGAGCAACTCCGACCGAGCGAAATTTTTCTAAGTCCAACCGCCAAGAGTAAACTTTTTTCCTAGCGTTCCCAGACAATTATAAATATTAGATCATCGTGTGGTAAAGCATTTCGAAGACAAATATCAAGTATCAAAGCTCTAGGATGAATATTTATCGAATAAACTCAGAATAATGTTCCGGGCGCATTGCGAGCAACTCCGACCGAGCGAAATTTTTCTAAGTCCAACCGCCAAGAGTAAACTTTTTTCCTAGCGTTCCCAGACCATTATAAATATTAGATCATTGTATAATAACGCATTCTAACAATAAATATCAAGTATCAAAGCTCTAGGATGAATATTTATCGAATAAACTCAGAATAATGTTCCGGGCGCATTGCGAGCAACTCCGACCGAGCGAAATTTTTCTAAGTCCAACCGCCAAGAGTAAACTTTTTTCCTAGCGTTCCCAGACCATTATAAATATTAGATCATTGTATAACAACGCATTCTAACAATAAATATCAAGTATCAAAGCTTTAGGATGAATATTTATCGAATAAACTCAGAATAATGTTCCGGGCGCATTGCGAGCAACTCCGACCGAGCGAAATTTTTCTAAGTCCAACCGCCAAGAGTAAACTTTTTTCCTAGCGTTCCCAGACCATTATAAATATTAGATCATTGTATAATAACGCATTCTAACAATAAATATCAAGTATCAAAGCTTTAGGATGAATATTTATCGAATATACTCAGAATAATGTTCCGGGCGCATTGCGAGCAACTCCGACCGAAGCGAAATTTTTCTAAGTCCAACCGCCAAGAGTAAACTTTTTTCCTAGCGTTCCCAGACCATTATAAATATTAGATCATTGTATAATAACGCATTCTAACAATAAATATCAAGTATCAAAGCTTTAGGATGAATATTTATCGAATAAACTCAGAATAATGTTCCGGGCGCATTGCGAGCAACTCCGACCGAAGCGAAATTTTTCTAAGTCCAACCTCCAAGAGTAAACTTTTTTCCTAGCGTTCCCAGACCATCATAAATATTAGATCATTGTATAACAACGCATTCTAACAATAAATATCAAGTATCAAAGCTTTAGGATGAATATTTATCGAATAAACTCAGAATAATGTTCCGGGCGCATTGCGAGCAACTCCGACCGAGCGAAATTTTTCTAAGTCCAACCGCCAAGAGTAAACTTTTCTCCCGAGCTCCCGCACGACTTTAATCGTTATATCCACGCACGATACCGCTTGTCATCAATATTTCTCGAGTTTCAAAGCTCTCGGACGCGTATTGCTCCAGTTTTTGTGAAATATTGCTCCGACCGCCAAGAGTAAACTTATCTTTCCGGCTTACTCGGACAATTATAAATATTAGATCATCGTGTGGTAAAGCATTTCGAAGACAAATATCAAGTATGAAAGCGCTCGGATGAGTATTTATCGAATAAACTGAGAATAATGTTCCGGGCGCATTGCGAGCAACTCCGACCGAGCGAAATTTTTCTAAGTCCAACCGCCAAGAGTAAACTTTTTTCCTAGCGTTCCCAGACAATTATAAATATTAGATCATCGTGTGGTAAAGCATTTCGAAGACAAATATCAAGTATCAAAGCTCTAGGATGAATATTTATCGAATAAACTCAGAATAATGTTCCGGGCGCATTGCGAGCAACTCCGACCGAGCGAAATTTTTCTAAGTCCAACCGCCAAGAGTAAACTTTTTTCCTAGCGTTCCCAGACCATTATAAATATTAGATCATCGTGTGGTAAAGCATATCGAAGACAAATATCAAGTATCAAAGCTCTAGGATGAATATTTATCGAATAAACTCAGAATAATGTTCCGGGCGCATTGCGAGCAACTCCGACCGAGCGAAATTTTTCTAAGTCCAACCGCCAAGAGTAAACTTTTTTCCAAAGCGTTCCCAGACCATTATAAATATTAGATCATTGTATAATAACGCATTCTAACAATAAATATCAAGTATCAAAGCTTTAGGATGAATATTTATCGAATAAACTCAGAATAATGTTCCGGGCGCATTGCGAGCAACTCCGACCGAGCGAAATTTTTCTAAGTCCAACCGCCAAGAGTAAACTTTTTTCCTAGCGTTCCCAGACCATTATAAATATTAGATCATCGTGTGGTAAAGCATTTCGAAGACAAATATCAAGTATCAAAGCTCTAGGATGAATATTTATCGAATAAACTCAGAATAATGTTCCGGGCGCATTGCCAGCAACTCCGACCGAAGCGAAATTTTTCTAAGTCCAACCGCCAAGAGTAAACTTTTTTCCTAGCGTTCCCAGACCATTATAAATATTAGATCATTGTATAATAACGCATTCTAACAATAAATATCAAGTATCAAAGCTTTAGGATGAATATTTATCGAATAAACTCAGAATAATGTTCCGGGCGCATTGCGAGCAACTCCGACCGAGCGAAATTTTTCTAAGTCCAACCGCCAAGAGTAAACTTTTTTCCTAGCGTTCCCAGACCATTATAAATATTAGATCATCGTGTGGTAAAGCATTTCGAAGACAAATATCAAGTATCAAAGCTCTAGGATGAATATTTATCGAATAAACTCAGAATAATGTTCCGGGCGCATTGCGAGCAACTCCGACCGAGCGAAATTTTTCTAAGTCCAACCGCCAAGAGTAAACTTTTTTCCAAAGCGTTCCCAGACCATTATAAATATTAGATCATTGTATAATAACGCATTCTAACAATAAATATCAAGTATCAAAGCTTTAGGATGAATATTTATCGAATAAACTCAGAATAATGTTCCGGGCGCATTGCGAGCAACTCCGACCGAGCGAAATTTTTCTAAGTCCAACCGCCAAGAGTAAACTTTTTTCCTAGCGTTCCCAGACCATTATAAATATTAGATCATTGTATAATAACGCATTCTAACAATAAATATCAAGTATCAAAGCTCTAGGATGAATATTTATCGAATAAACTCAGAATAATGTTCCGGGCGCATTGCGTGCAACTCCGACCGAAGCGCAATTTTTCTAAGTCCAACCGCCAAGAGTAAACTTTTTTCCTAGCGTTCCCAGACCATTATAAATATTAGATCATCGTGTGGTAAAGCATTTCGAAGACAAATATCAAGTATCAAAGCTCTAGGATGAATATTTATCGAATAAACTCAGAATAATGTTCCGGGCGCATTGCCAGCAACTCCGACCGAAGCGAAATTTTTCTAAGTCCAACCGCCAAGAGTAAACTTTTTTCCTAGCGTTCCCAGACCATTATAAATATTAGATCATTGTATAATAACGCATTCTAACAATAAATATCAAGTATCAAAGCTTTAGGATGAATATTTATCGAATAAACTGAGAATAATGTTCCGGGCGCATTGCGAGCAACTCCGACCGAGCGAAATTTTTCTAAGTCCAACCGCCAAGAGTAAACTTTTTTCCTAGCGTTCCCAGACCATTATAAATATTAGATCATTGTATAATAACGCATTCTAACAATAAATATCAAGTATCAAAGCTTTAGGATGAATATTTATCGAATAAACTGAGAATAATGTTCCGGGCGCATTGCGAGCAACTCCGACCGAGCGAAATTTTTCTAAGTCCAACCGCCAAGAGTAAACTTTTTTCCTAGCGTTCCCAGACCATTATAAATATTAGATCATCGTGTGGTAAAGAATTTCGAAGACAAATATCAAGTATCAAAGCTCTAGGATGAATATTTATCGAATAAACTCAGAATAATGTTCCGGGCGCATTGCGAGCAACTCCGACCGAGCGAAATTTTTCTAAGTCCAACCGCCAAGAGTAAACTTTTTTCCTAGCGTTCCCAGACCATTATAAATATTAGATCATTGTATAACAACGCATTCTAACAATAAATATCAAGTATCAAAGCTTTAGGATGAATATTTATCGAATAAACTCAGAATAATGTTCCGGGCGCATTGCGAGCAACTCCGACCGAGCGAAATTTTTCTAAGTCCAACCGCCAAGAGTAAACTTTTTTCCTAGCGTTCCCAGACCATTATAAATATTAGATCATTGTATAACAACGCATTCTAACAATAAATATCAAGTATCAAAGCTTTAGGATGAATATTTATCGAATAAACTCAGAATAATGTTCCGGGCGCATTGCGAGCAACTCCGACCGAGCGAAATTTTTCTAAGTCCAACCGCCAAGAGTAAACTTTTTTCCTAGCGTTCCCAGACCATTATAAATATTAGATCATTGTATAACAACGCATTCTAACAATAAATATCAAGTATCAAAGCTCTAGGATGAATATTTATCGAATAAACTCAGAATAATGTTCCGGGCGCATTGCCAGCAACTCCGACCGAAGCGAAATTTTTCTAAGTCCAACCGCCAAGAGTAAACTTTTTTCCTAGCGTTCCCAGACCATTATAAATATTAGATCATTGTATAATAACGCATTCTAACAATAAATATCAAGTATCAAAGCTTTAGGATGAATATTTATCGAATAAACTCAGAATAATGTTCCGGGCGCATTGCGAGCAACTCCGACCGAGCGAAATTTTTCTAAGTCCAACCGCCAAGAGTAAACTTTTTTCCTAGCGTTCCCAGACCATTATAAATATTAGATCATCGTGTGGTAAAGCATTTCGAAGACAAATATCAAGTATCAAAGCTCTAGGATGAATATTTATCGAATAAACTCAGAATAATGTTCCGGGCGCATTGCGAGCAACTCCGACCGAGCGAAATTTTTCTAAGTCCAACCGCCAAGAGTAAACTTTTTTCCAAAGCGTTCCCAGACCATTATAAATATTAGATCATTGTATAATAACGCATTCTAACAATAAATATCAAGTATCAAAGCTTTAGGATGAATATTTATCGAATAAACTCAGAATAATGTTCCGGGCGCATTGCGAGCAACTCCGACCGAGCGAAATTTTTCTAAGTCCAACCGCCAAGAGTAAACTTTTTTCCTAGCGTTCCCAGACCATTATAAATATTAGATCATTGTATAACAACGCATTCTAACAATAAATATCAAGTATCAAAGCTTTAGGATGAATATTTATCGAATAAACTCAGAATAATGTTCCGGGCGCATTGCGAGCAACTCCGACCGAGCGAAATTTTTCTAAGTCCAACCGCCAAGAGTAAACTTTTTTCCTAGCGTTCCCAGACCATTATAAATATTAGATCATTGTATAACAACGCATTCTAACAATAAATATCAAGTATCAAAGCTTTAGGATGAATATTTATCGAATAAACTCAGAATAATGTTCCGGGCGCATTGCGAGCAACTCCGACCGAGCGAAATTTTTCTAAGTCCAACCGCCAAGAGTAAACTTTTTTCCTAGCGTTCCCAGACCATTATAAATATTAGATCATTGTATAACAACGCATTCTAACAATAAATATCAAGTATCAAAGCTCTAGGATGAATATTTATCGAATAAACTCAGAATAATGTTCCGGGCGCATTGCCAGCAACTCCGACCGAAGCGAAATTTTTCTAAGTCCAACCGCCAAGAGTAAACTTTTTTCCTAGCGTTCCCAGACCATTATAAATATTAGATCATTGTATAACAACGCATTCTAACAATAAATATCAAGTATCAAAGCTTTAGGATGAATATTTATCGAATAAACTGAGAATAATGTTCCGGGCGCATTGCGAGCAACTCCGACCGAGCGAAATTTTTCTAAGTCCAACCGCCAAGAGTAAACTTTTTTCCTAGCGTTCCCAGACCATTATAAATATTAGATCATTGTATAACAACGCATTCTAACAATAAATATCAAGTATCAAAGCTTTAGGATGAATATTTATCGAATAAACTGAGAATAATGTTCCGGGCGCATTGCGAGCAACTCCGACCGAGCGAAATTTTTCTAAGTCCAACCGCCAAGAGTAAACTTTTTTCCTAGCGTTCCCAGACAATTATAAATATTAGATCATCGTGTGGTAAAGCATTTCGAAGACAAATATCAAGTATGAAAGCGCTCGGATGAGTATTTATCGAATAAACTGAGAATAATGTTCGGAGCGCATAGTTTGCTCGGCCGCTCGAACGAATCGTTCGCGCGCCGAGGCGCGTCGGATCGCCCTGCGAAGGAGCTCGAGCGAAATTTTTCTAAGTCCAACCGCCAAGAGTAAACTTTTCTCCCCGAGCTCCCGCACGACTTTAATCGTTATATCCACGCACGATACCGCTTGTCATCAATATTTCTCGAGTTTCAAAGCTCTCGGACGCGTATTGCTCCAGTTTTTGTGAAATATTGCTCCGACCGCCAAGAGTAAACTTATCTTTCCGGCTTACTCGGACAATTATAAATATTAGATCATCGTGTGGTAAAGCATTTCGAAGACAAATATCAAGTATGAAAGCGCTCGGATGAGTATTTATCGAATAAACTGAGAATAATGTTCCGGGCGCATTGCGAGCAACTCCGACCGAGCGAAATTTTTCTAAGTCCAACCGCCAAGAGTAAACTTTTTTCCTAGCGTTCCCAGACAATTATAAATATTAGATCATCGTGTGGTAAAGCATTTCGAAGACAAATATCAAGTATGAAAGCGCTCGGATGAGTATTTATCGAATAAACTGAGAATAATGTTCCGGGCGCATTGCGAGCAACTCCGACCGAAGCGAAATTTTTCTAAGTCCAACCGCCAAGAGTAAACTTTTTTCCTAGCGTTCCCAGACCATTATAAATATTAGATCATTGTATAATAACGCATTCTAACAATAAATATCAAGTATCAAAGCTTTAGGATGAATATTTATCGAATAAACTCAGAATAATGTTCCGGGCGCATTGCGAGCAACTCCGACCGAGCGAAATTTTTCTAAGTCCAACCGCCAAGAGTAAACTTTTTTCCTAGCGTTCCCAGACCATTATAAATATTAGATCATTATATAACAACGCATTCTAACAATAAATATCAAGTATCAAAGCTTTAGGATGAATATTTATCGAATAAACTCAGAATAATGTTCCGGGCGCATTGCGAGCAACTCCGACCGAGCGAAATTTTTCTAAGTCCAACCGCCAAGAGTAAACTTTTTTCCTAGCGTTCCCAGACCATTATAAATATTAGATCATTGTATAACAACGCATTCTAACAATAAATATCAAGTATCAAAGCTTTAGGATGAATATTTATCGAATAAACTCAGAATAATGTTCCGGGCGCATTGCGAGCAACTCCGATCGAGCGAAATTTTTCTAAGTCCAACCGCCAAGAGTAAACTTTTTTCCTAGCGTTCCCAGACCATTATAAATATTAGATCATTGTATAACAACGCATTCTAACAATAAATATCAAGTATCAAAGCTTTAGGATGAATATTTATCGAATAAACTGAGAATAATGTTCCGGGCGCATTGCGAGCAACTCCGACCGAGCGAAATTTTTCTAAGTCCAACCGCCAAGAGTAAACTTTTTTCCTAGCGTTCCCAGACAATTATAAATATTAGATCATTGTATAACAACGCATTCTAACAATAAATATCAAGTATCAAAGCTTTAGGATGAATATTTATCGAATAAACTCAGAATAATGTTCCGGGCGCATTACGAGCAACTCCGACCGAAGCGAAATTTTTCTAAGTCCAACCGCCAAGAGTAAACTTTTTTCCTAGCGTTCCCAGACCATTATAAATATTAGATCATCGTGTGGTAAAGCATTTCGAAGACAAATATCAAGTATCAAAGCTCTAGGATGAATATTTATCGAATAAACTGAGAATAATGTTCCGGGCGCATTGCGAGCAACTCCGACCGAGCGAAATTTTTCTAAGTCCAACCGCCAAGAGTAAACTTTTTTCCTAGCGTTCCCAGACAATTATAAATATTAGATCATCGTGTGGTAAAGCATTTCGAAGACAAATATCAAGTATGAAAGCGCTCGGATGAGTATTTATCGAATAAACTGAGAATAATGTTCGGAGCGCATAGTTTGCTCGGCCGCTCGAACGAATCGTTCGCGCGCCGAGGCGCGTCGGATCGCCCTGCGAAGGAGCTCGAGCGAAATTTTTCTAAGTCCAACCGCCAAGAGTAAACTTTTCTCCCCGAGCTCCCGCACGACTTTAATCGTTATATCCACGCACGATACCGCTTGTCATCAATATTTCTCGAGTTTCAAAGCTCTCGGACGCGTATTGCTCCAGTTTTTGTGAAATATTGCTCCGACCGCCAAGAGTAAACTTATCTTTCCGGCTTACTCGGACAATTATAAATATTAGATCATCGTGTGGTAAAGCATTTCGAAGACAAATATCAAGTATGAAAGCGCTCGGATGAGTATTTATCGAATAAACTGAGAATAATGTTCCGGGCGCATTGCGAGCAACTCCGACCGAGCGAAATTTTTCTAAGTCCAACCGCCAAGAGTAAACTTTTTTCCTAGCGTTCCCAGACAATTATAAATATTAGATCATCGTGTGGTAAAGCATTTCGAAGACAAATATCAAGTATGAAAGCGCTCGGATGAGTATTTATCGAATAAACTGAGAATAATGTTCCGGGCGCATTGCGAGCAACTCCGACCGAAGCGAAATTTTTCTAAGTCCAACCGCCAAGAGTAAACTTTTTTCCTAGCGTTCCCAGACCATTATAAATATTAGATCATCGTGTGGTAAAGCATTTCGAAGACAAATATCAAGTATCAAAGCTCTAGGATGAATATTTATCGAATAAACTCAGAATAATGTTCCGGGCGCATTGCGAGCAACTCCGACCGAGCGAAATTTTTCTAAGTCCAACCGCCAAGAGTAACCTTTTTTCCTAGCGTTCCCAGACCATTATAAATATTAGATCATTGTATAACAACGCATTCTAACAATAAATATCAAGTATCAAAGCTTTAGGATGAATATTTATCGAATAAACTGAGAATAATGTTCCGGGCGCATTGCGAGCAACTCCGACCGAGCGAAATTTTTCTAAGTCCAACCGCCAAGAGTAAACTTTTTTCCTAGCGTTCCCAGACAATTATAAATATTAGATCATCGTGTGGTAAAGCATTTCGAAGACAAATATCAAGTATGAAAGCGCTCGGATGAGTATTTATCGAATAAACTGAGAATAATGTTCGGAGCGCATAGTTTGCTCGGCCGCTCGAACGAATCGTTCGCGCGCCGAGGCGCGTCGGATCGCCCTGCGAAGGAGCTCGAGCGAAATTTTTCTAAGTCCAACCGCCAAGAGTAAACTTTTCTCCCCGAGCTCCCGCACGACTTTAATCGTTATATCCACGCACGATACCGCTTGTCATCAATATTTCTCGAGTTTCAAAGCTCTCGGACGCGTATTGCTCCAGTTTTTGTGAAATATTGCTCCGACCGCCAAGAGTAAACTTATCTTTCCGGCTTACTCGGACAATTATAAATATTAGATCATCGTGTGGTAAAGCATTTCGAAGACAAATATCAAGTATGAAAGCGCTCGGATGAGTATTTATCGAATAAACTGAGAATAATGTTCCGGGCGCATTGCGAGCAACTCCGACCGAGCGAAATTTTTCTAAGTCCAACCGCCAAGAGTAAACTTTTTTCCTAGCGTTCCCAGACAATTATAAATATTAGATCATCGTGTGGTAAAGCATTTCGAAGACAAATATCAAGTATGAAAGCGCTCGGATGAGTATTTATCGAATAAACTGAGAATAATGTTCCGGGCGCATTGCGAGCAACTCCGACCGAAGCGAAATTTTTCTAAGTCCAACCGCCAAGAGTAAACTTTTTTCCTAGCGTTCCCAGACCATTATAAATATTAGATCATTGTATAATAACGCATTCTAACAATAAATATCAAGTATCAAAGCTTTAGGATGAATATTTATCGAATAAACTCAGAATAATGTTCCGGGCGCATTGCGAGCAACTCCGACCGAGCGAAATTTTTCTAAGTCCAACCGCCAAGAGTAAACTTTTTTCCTAGCGTTCCCAGACCATTATAAATATTAGATCATTATATAACAACGCATTCTAACAATAAATATCAAGTATCAAAGCTTTAGGATGAATATTTATCGAATAAACTCAGAATAATGTTCCGGGCGCATTGCGAGCAACTCCGACCGAGCGAAATTTTTCTAAGTCCAACCGCCAAGAGTAAACTTTTTTCCTAGCGTTCCCAGACCATTATAAATATTAGATCATTGTATAACAACGCATTCTAACAATAAATATCAAGTATCAAAGCTTTAGGATGAATATTTATCGAATAAACTCAGAATAATGTTCCGGGCGCATTGCGAGCAACTCCGATCGAGCGAAATTTTTCTAAGTCCAACCGCCAAGAGTAAACTTTTTTCCTAGCGTTCCCAGACCATTATAAATATTAGATCATTGTATAACAACGCATTCTAACAATAAATATCAAGTATCAAAGCTTTAGGATGAATATTTATCGAATAAACTCAGAATAATGTTCCGGGCGCATTGCGAGCAACTCCGACCGAGCGAAATTTTTCTAAGTCCAACCGCCAAGAGTAAACTTTTTTCCTAGCGTTCCCAGACAATTATAAATATTAGATCATCGTGTGGTAAAGCATTTCGAAGACAAATATCAAGTATGAAAGCGCTCGGATGAGTATTTATCGAATAAACTGAGAATAATGTTCGGAGCGCATAGTTTGCTCGGCCGCTCGAACGAATCGTTCGCGCGCCGAGGCGCGTCGGATCGCCCTGCGAAGGAGCTCGAGCGAAATTTTTCTAAGTCCAACCGCCAAGAGTAAACTTTTCTCCCCGAGCTCCCGCACGACTTTAATCGTTATATCCACGCACGATACCGCTTGTCATCAATATTTCTCGAGTTTCAAAGCTCTCGGACGCGTATTGCTCCAGTTTTTGTGAAATATTGCTCCGACCGCCAAGAGTAAACTTATCTTTCCGGCTTACTCGGACAATTATAAATATTAGATCATCGTGTGGTAAAGCATTTCGAAGACAAATATCAAGTATGAAAGCGCTCGGATGAGTATTTATCGAATAAACTGAGAATAATGTTCCGGGCGCATTGCGAGCAACTCCGACCGAGCGAAATTTTTCTAAGTCCAACCGCCAAGAGTAAACTTTTTTCCTAGCGTTCCCAGACAATTATAAATATTAGATCATCGTGTGGTAAAGCATTTCGAAGACAAATATCAAGTATGAAAGCGCTCGGATGAGTATTTATCGAATAAACTGAGAATAATGTTCCGGGCGCATTGCGAGCAACTCCGACCGAAGCGAAATTTTTCTAAGTCCAACCGCCAAGAGTAAACTTTTTTCCTAGCGTTCCCAGACCATTATAAATATTAGATCATTGTATAATAACGCATTCTAACAATAAATATCAAGTATCAAAGCTTTAGGATGAATATTTATCGAATAAACTCAGAATAATGTTCCGGGCGCATTGCGAGCAACTCCGACCGAGCGAAATTTTTCTAAGTCCAACCGCCAAGAGTAAACTTTTTTCCTAGCGTTCCCAGACCATTATAAATATTAGATCATTATATAACAACGCATTCTAACAATAAATATCAAGTATCAAAGCTTTAGGATGAATATTTATCGAATAAACTCAGAATAATGTTCCGGGCGCATTGCGAGCAACTCCGACCGAGCGAAATTTTTCTAAGTCCAACCGCCAAGAGTAAACTTTTTTCCTAGCGTTCCCAGACCATTATAAATATTAGAACATTGTATAACAACGCATTCTAACAATAAATATCAAGTATCAAAGCTTTAGGATGAATATTTATCGAATAAACTCAGAATAATGTTCCGGGCGCATTGCGAGCAACTCCGACCGAGCGAAATTTTTCTAAGTCCAACCGCCAAGAGTAAACTTTTTTCCTAGCGTTCCCAGACCATTATAAATATTAGATCATTGTATAACAACGCATTCTAACAATAAATATCAAGTATCAAAGCTTTAGGATGAATATTTATCGAATAAACTCAGAATAATGTTCCGGGCGCATTGCGAGCAACTCCGACCGAGCGAAATTTTTCTAAGTCCAACCGCCAAGAGTAAACTTTTTTCCTAGCGTTCCCAGACAATTATAAATATTAGATCATTGTATAACAACGCATTCTAACAATAAATATCAAGTATCAAAGCTCTAGGATGAATATTTATCGAATAAACTCAGAATAATGTTCCGGGCGCATTGCCAGCAACTCCGACCGAAGCGAAATTTTTCTAAGTCCAACCGCCAAGAGTAAACTTTTTTCCTAGCGTTCCCAGACCATTATAAATATTAGATCATTGTATAATAACGCATTCTAACAATAAATATCAAGTATCAAAGCTTTAGGATGAATATTTATCGAATAAACTCAGAATAATGTTCCGGGCGCATTGCGAGCAACTCCGACCGAGCGAAATTTTTCTAAGTCCAACCGCCAAGAGTAAACTTTTTTCCTAGCGTTCCCAGACCATTATAAATATTAGATCATCGTGTGGTAAAGCATTTCGAAGACAAATATCAAGTATCAAAGCTCTAGGATGAATATTTATCGAATAAACTCAGAATAATGTTCCGGGCGCATTGCGAGCAACTCCGACCGAGCGAAATTTTTCTAAGTCCAACCGCCAAGAGTAAACTTTTTTCCTAGCGTTCCCAGACCATTATAAATATTAGATCATCGTGTGGTAAAGCATTTCGAAGACAAATATCAAGTATCAAAGCTCTAGGATGAATATTTATCGAATAAACTCAGAATAATGTTCCGGGCGCATTGCGAGCAACTCCGACCGAGCGAAATTTTTCTAAGTCCAACCGCCAAGAGTAAACTTTTTTCCTAGCGTTCCCAGACCATTATAAATATTAGATCATTGTATAATAACGCATTCTAACAATAAATATCAAGTATCAAAGCTCTAGGATGAATATTTATCGAATAAACTCAGAATAATGTTCCGGGCGCATTGCGAGCAACTCCGACCGAGCGAAATTTTTCTATGTCCAACCGCCAAGAGTAAACTTTTTTCCTAGCGTTCCCAGACCATTATAAATATTAGATCATTGTATAACAACGCATTCTAACAATAAATATCAAGTATCAAAGCTTTAGGATGAATATTTATCGAATAAACTCAGAATAATGTTCCGGGCGCATTACGAGCAACTCCGACCGAAGCGAAATTTTTCTAAGTCCAACCGCCAAGAGTAAACTTTTTTCCTAGCGTTCCCAGACCATTATAAATATTAGATCATTGTATAATAACGCATTCTAACAATAAATATCAAGTATCAAAGCTTTAGGATGAATATTTATCGAATAAACTCAGAATAATGTTCCGGGCGCATTGCGAGCAACTCCGACCGAGCGAAATTTTTCTAAGTCCAACCGCCAAGAGTAAACTTTTTTCCTAGCGTTCCCAGACCATTATAAATATTAGATCATCGTGTGGTAAAGCATTTCGAAGACAAATATCAAGTATCAAAGCTCTAGGATGAATATTTATCGAATAAACTCAGAATAATGTTCCGGGCGCATTGCGAGCAACTCCGACCGAGCGAAATTTTTCTAAGTCCAACCGCCAAGAGTAAACTTTTTTCCTAGCGTTCCCAGACCATTATAAATATTAGATCATTGTATAATAACGCATTCTAACAATAAATATCAAGTATCAAAGCTTTAGGATGAATATTTATCGAATAAACTGAGAATAATGTTCCGGGCGCATTGCGAGCAACTCCGACCGAGCGAAATTTTTCTAAGTCCAACCGCCAAGAGTAAACTTTTTTCCTAGCGTTCCCAGACCATTATAAATATTAGATCATCGTGTGGTAAAGCATTTCGAAGACAAATATCAAGTATGAAAGCGCTCGGATGAGTATTTATCGAATAAACTGAGAATAATGTTCCGGGCGCATTGCGAGCAACTCCGACCGAAGCGAAATTTTTCTAAGTCCAACCGCCAAGAGTAAACTTTTTTCCTAGCGTTCCCAGACCATTATAAATATTAGATCATTGTATAATAACGCATTCTAACAATAAATATCAAGTATCAAAGCTTTAGGATGAATATTTATCGAATAAACTCAGAATAATGTTCCGGGCGCATTGCGAGCAACTCCGACCGAGCGAAATTTTTCTAAGTCCAACCGCCAAGAGTAAACTTTTTTCCTAGCGTTCCCAGACCATTATAAATATTAGATCATTATATAACAACGCATTCTAACAATAAATATCAAGTATCAAAGCTTTAGGATGAATATTTATCGAATAAACTCAGAATAATGTTCCGGGCGCATTGCGAGCAACTCCGACCGAGCGAAATTTTTCTAAGTCCAACCGCCAAGAGTAAACTTTTTTCCTAGCGTTCCCAGACCATTATAAATATTAGATCATTGTATAACAACGCATTCTAACAATAAATATCAAGTATCAAAGCTTTAGGATGAATATTTATCGAATAAACTCAGAATAATGTTCCGGGCGCATTGCGAGCAACTCCGATCGAGCGAAATTTTTCTAAGTCCAACCGCCAAGAGTAAACTTTTTTCCTAGCGTTCCCAGACCATTATAAATATTAGATCATTGTATAACAACGCATTCTAACAATAAATATCAAGTATCAAAGCTTTAGGATGAATATTTATCGAATAAACTCAGAATAATGTTCCGGGCGCATTGCGAGCAACTCCGACCGAGCGAAATTTTTCTAAGTCCAACCGCCAAGAGTAAACTTTTTTCCTAGCGTTCCCAGACAATTATAAATATTAGATCATCGTGTGGTAAAGCATTTCGAAGACAAATATCAAGTATGAAAGCGCTCGGATGAGTATTTATCGAATAAACTGAGAATAATGTTCGGAGCGCATAGTTTGCTCGGCCGCTCGAACGAATCGTTCGCGCGCCGAGGCGCGTCGGATCGCCCTGCGAAGGAGCTCGAGCGAAATTTTTCTAAGTCCAACCGCCAAGAGTAAACTTTTCTCCCCGAGCTCCCGCACGACTTTAATCGTTATATCCACGCACGATACCGCTTGTCATCAATATTTCTCGAGTTTCAAAGCTCTCGGACGCGTATTGCTCCAGTTTTTGTGAAATATTGCTCCGACCGCCAAGAGTAAACTTATCTTTCCGGCTTACTCGGACAATTATAAATATTAGATCATCGTGTGGTAAAGCATTTCGAAGACAAATATCAAGTATGAAAGCGCTCGGATGAGTATTTATCGAATAAACTGAGAATAATGTTCCGGGCGCATTGCGAGCAACTCCGACCGAGCGAAATTTTTCTAAGTCCAACCGCCAAGAGTAAACTTTTTTCCTAGCGTTCCCAGACAATTATAAATATTAGATCATCGTGTGGTAAAGCATTTCGAAGACAAATATCAAGTATGAAAGCGCTCGGATGAGTATTTATCGAATAAACTGAGAATAATGTTCCGGGCGCATTGCGAGCAACTCCGACCGAAGCGAAATTTTTCTAAGTCCAACCGCCAAGAGTAAACTTTTTTCCTAGCGTTCCCAGACCATTATAAATATTAGATCATTGTATAATAACGCATTCTAACAATAAATATCAAGTATCAAAGCTTTAGGATGAATATTTATCGAATAAACTCAGAATAATGTTCCGGGCGCATTGCGAGCAACTCCGACCGAGCGAAATTTTTCTAAGTCCAACCGCCAAGAGTAAACTTTTTTCCTAGCGTTCCCAGACCATTATAAATATTAGATCATTATATAACAACGCATTCTAACAATAAATATCAAGTATCAAAGCTTTAGGATGAATATTTATCGAATAAACTCAGAATAATGTTCCGGGCGCATTGCGAGCAACTCCGACCGAGCGAAATTTTTCTAAGTCCAACCGCCAAGAGTAAACTTTTTTCCTAGCGTTCCCAGACCATTATAAATATTAGAACATTGTATAACAACGCATTCTAACAATAAATATCAAGTATCAAAGCTTTAGGATGAATATTTATCGAATAAACTCAGAATAATGTTCCGGGCGCATTGCGAGCAACTCCGACCGAGCGAAATTTTTCTAAGTCCAACCGCCAAGAGTAAACTTTTTTCCTAGCGTTCCCAGACCATTATAAATATTAGATCATTGTATAACAACGCATTCTAACAATAAATATCAAGTATCAAAGCTTTAGGATGAATATTTATCGAATAAACTCAGAATAATGTTCCGGGCGCATTGCGAGCAACTCCGACCGAGCGAAATTTTTCTAAGTCCAACCGCCAAGAGTAAACTTTTTTCCTAGCGTTCCCAGACAATTATAAATATTAGATCATTGTATAACAACGCATTCTAACAATAAATATCAAGTATCAAAGCTCTAGGATGAATATTTATCGAATAAACTCAGAATAATGTTCCGGGCGCATTGCCAGCAACTCCGACCGAAGCGAAATTTTTCTAAGTCCAACCGCCAAGAGTAAACTTTTTTCCTAGCGTTCCCAGACCATTATAAATATTAGATCATTGTATAATAACGCATTCTAACAATAAATATCAAGTATCAAAGCTTTAGGATGAATATTTATCGAATAAACTCAGAATAATGTTCCGGGCGCATTGCGAGCAACTCCGACCGAGCGAAATTTTTCTAAGTCCAACCGCCAAGAGTAAACTTTTTTCCTAGCGTTCCCAGACCATTATAAATATTAGATCATCGTGTGGTAAAGCATTTCGAAGACAAATATCAAGTATCAAAGCTCTAGGATGAATATTTATCGAATAAACTCAGAATAATGTTCCGGGCGCATTGCGAGCAACTCCGACCGAGCGAAATTTTTCTAAGTCCAACCGCCAAGAGTAAACTTTTTTCCTAGCGTTCCCAGACCATTATAAATATTAGATCATCGTGTGGTAAAGCATTTCGAAGACAAATATCAAGTATCAAAGCTCTAGGATGAATATTTATCGAATAAACTCAGAATAATGTTCCGGGCGCATTGCGAGCAACTCCGACCGAGCGAAATTTTTCTAAGTCCAACCGCCAAGAGTAAACTTTTTTCCTAGCGTTCCCAGACCATTATAAATATTAGATCATTGTATAATAACGCATTCTAACAATAAATATCAAGTATCAAAGCTCTAGGATGAATATTTATCGAATAAACTCAGAATAATGTTCCGGGCGCATTGCGAGCAACTCCGACCGAGCGAAATTTTTCTATGTCCAACCGCCAAGAGTAAACTTTTTTCCTAGCGTTCCCAGACCATTATAAATATTAGATCATTGTATAACAACGCATTCTAACAATAAATATCAAGTATCAAAGCTTTAGGATGAATATTTATCGAATAAACTCAGAATAATGTTCCGGGCGCATTACGAGCAACTCCGACCGAAGCGAAATTTTTCTAAGTCCAACCGCCAAGAGTAAACTTTTTTCCTAGCGTTCCCAGACCATTATAAATATTAGATCATTGTATAATAACGCATTCTAACAATAAATATCAAGTATCAAAGCTTTAGGATGAATATTTATCGAATAAACTCAGAATAATGTTCCGGGCGCATTGCGAGCAACTCCGACCGAGCGAAATTTTTCTAAGTCCAACCGCCAAGAGTAAACTTTTTTCCTAGCGTTCCCAGACCATTATAAATATTAGATCATCGTGTGGTAAAGCATTTCGAAGACAAATATCAAGTATCAAAGCTCTAGGATGAATATTTATCGAATAAACTCAGAATAATGTTCCGGGCGCATTGCGAGCAACTCCGACCGAGCGAAATTTTTCTAAGTCCAACCGCCAAGAGTAAACTTTTTTCCTAGCGTTCCCAGACCATTATAAATATTAGATCATTGTATAATAACGCATTCTAACAATAAATATCAAGTATCAAAGCTTTAGGATGAATATTTATCGAATAAACTGAGAATAATGTTCCGGGCGCATTGCGAGCAACTCCGACCGAGCGAAATTTTTCTAAGTCCAACCGCCAAGAGTAAACTTTTTTCCTAGCGTTCCCAGACCATTATAAATATTAGATCATCGTGTGGTAAAGCATTTCGAAGACAAATATCAAGTATCAAAGCTCTAGGATGAATATTTACCGAATAAACTCAGAATAATGTTCCGGGCGCATTGCGAGCAACTCCAACCGAGCGAAATTTTTCTAAGTCCAACCGCCAAGAGTAAACTTTTTTCCTAGCGTTCCCAGACCATTATAAATATTAGATCATTGTATTATAACGCATTCTAACAATAAATATCAAGTATCAAAGCTTTAGGATGAATATTTATCGAATAAACTGAGAATAATGTTCCGGGCGCATTGCGAGCAACTCCGACCGAGCGAAATTTTTCTAAGTCCAACCGCCAAGAGTAAACTTTTTTCCTAGCGTTCCCAGACAATTATAAATATTAGATCATCGTGTGGTAAAGCATTTCGAAGACAAATATCAAGTATGAAAGCGCTCGGATGAGTATTTATCGAATAAACTGAGAATAATGTTCCGGGCGCATTGCGAGCAACTCCGACCGAAGCGAAATTTTTCTAAGTCCAACCGCCAAGAGTAAACTTTTTTCCTAGCGTTCCCAGACCATTATAAATATTAGATCATTGTATAATAACGCATTCTAACAATAAATATCAAGTATCAAAGCTTTAGGATGAATATTTATCGAATAAACTCAGAATAATGTTCCGGGCGCATTGCGAGCAACTCCGACCGAGCGAAATTTTTCTAAGTCCAACCGCCAAGAGTAAACTTTTTTCCTAGCGTTCCCAGACCATTATAAATATTAGATCATTATATAACAACGCATTCTAACAATAAATATCAAGTATCAAAGCTTTAGGATGAATATTTATCGAATAAACTCAGAATAATGTTCCGGGCGCATTGCGAGCAACTCCGACCGAGCGAAATTTTTCTAAGTCCAACCGCCAAGAGTAAACTTTTTTCCTAGCGTTCCCAGACCATTATAAATATTAGATCATTGTATAACAACGCATTCTAACAATAAATATCAAGTATCAAAGCTTTAGGATGAATATTTATCGAATAAACTCAGAATAATGTTCCGGGCGCATTGCGAGCAACTCCGACCGAGCGAAATTTTTCTAAGTCCAACCGCCAAGAGTAAACTTTTTTCCTAGCGTTCCCAGACAATTATAAATATTAGATCATTGTATAACAACGCATTCTAACAATAAATATCAAGTATCAAAGCTTTAGGATGAATATTTATCGAATAAACTCAGAATAATGTTCCGGGCGCATTACGAGCAACTCCGACCGAAGCGAAATTTTTCTAAGTCCAACCGCCAAGAGTAAACTTTTTTCCTAGCGTTCCCAGACCATTATAAATATTAGATCATCGTGTGGTAAAGCATTTCGAAGGCAAATATCAAGTATCAAAGCTCTAGGATGAATATTTATCGAATAAACTCAGAATAATGTTCCGGGCGCATTGCGAGCAACTCCGACCGAGCGAAATTTTTCTAAGTCCAACCGCCAAGAGTAAACTTTTTTCCTAGCGTTCCCAGACCATTATAAATATTAGATCATCGTGTGGTAAAGCATTTCGAAGACAAATATCAAGTATCAAAGCTCTAGGATGAATATTTATCGAATAAACTCAGAATAATGTTCCGGGCGCATTGCGAGCAACTCCGACCGAGCGAAATTTTTCTAAGTCCAACCGCCAAGAGTAAACTTTTTTCCTAGCGTTCCCAGACCATTATAAATATTAGATCATTGTATAATAACGCATTCTAACAATAAATATCAAGTATCAAAGCTCTAGGATGAATATTTATCGAATAAACTCAGAATAATGTTCCGGGCGCATTGCGAGCAACTCCGACCGAGCGAAATTTTTCTAAGTCCAACCGCCAAGAGTAAACTTTTTTCCTAGCGTTCCCAGACCATTATAAATATTAGATCATTGTATAACAACGCATTCTAACAATAAATATCAAGTATCAAAGCTTTAGGATGAATATTTATCGAATAAACTCAGAATAATGTTCCGGGCGCATTGCGAGCAACTCCGACCGAGCGAAATTTTTCTAAGTCCAACCGCCAAGAGTAAACTTTTTTCCTAGCGTTCCCAGACAATTATAAATATTAGATCATTGTATAACAACGCATTCTAACAATAAATATCAAGTATCAAAGCTTTAGGATGAATATTTATCGAATAAACTCAGAATAATGTTCCGGGCGCATTACGAGCAACTCCGACCGAAGCGAAATTTTTCTAAGTCCAACCGCCAAGAGTAAACTTTTTTCCTAGCGTTCCCAGACCATTATAAATATTAGATCATCGTGTGGTAAAGCATTTCGAAGGCAAATATCAAGTATCAAAGCTCTAGGATGAATATTTATCGAATAAACTCAGAATAATGTTCCGGGCGCATTGCGAGCAACTCCGACCGAGCGAAATTTTTCTAAGTCCAACCGCCAAGAGTAAACTTTTTTCCTAGCGTTCCCAGACCATTATAAATATTAGATCATCGTGTGGTAAAGCATTTCGAAGACAAATATCAAGTATCAAAGCTCTAGGATGAATATTTATCGAATAAACTCAGAATAATGTTCCGGGCGCATTGCGAGCAACTCCGACCGAGCGAAATTTTTCTAAGTCCAACCGCCAAGAGTAAACTTTTTTCCTAGCGTTCCCAGACCATTATAAATATTAGATCATTGTATAATAACGCATTCTAACAATAAATATCAAGTATCAAAGCTCTAGGATGAATATTTATCGAATAAACTCAGAATAATGTTCCGGGCGCATTGCGAGCAACTCCGACCGAGCGAAATTTTTCTAAGTCCAACCGCCAAGAGTAAACTTTTTTCCTAGCGTTCCCAGACCATTATAAATATTAGATCATTGTATAACAACGCATTCTAACAATAAATATCAAGTATCAAAGCTTTAGGATGAATATTTATCGAATAAACTCAGAATAATGTTCCGGGCGCATTGCGAGCAACTCCGACCGAGCGAAATTTTTCTAAGTCCAACCGCCAAGAGTAAACTTTTTTCCTAGCGTTCCCAGACAATTATAAATATTAGATCATTGTATAACAACGCATTCTAACAATAAATATCAAGTATCAAAGCTTTAGGATGAATATTTATCGAATAAACTCAGAATAATGTTCCGGGCGCATTGCGAGCAACTCCGACCGAGCGAAATTTTTCTAAGTCCAACCGCCAAGAGTAAACTTTTTTCCTAGCGTTCCCAGACCATTATAAATATTAGATCATCGTGTGGTAAAGCATTTCGAAGACAAATATCAAGTATCAAAGCTCTAGGATGAATATTTATCGAATAAACTCAGAATAATGTTCCGGGCGCATTGCGAGCAACTCCGACCGAGCGAAATTTTTCTAAGTCCAACCGCCAAGAGTAAACTTTTTTCCTAGCGTTCCCAGACCATTATAAATATTAGATCATTGTATAATAACGCATTCTAACAATAAATATCAAGTATCAAAGCTTTAGGATGAATATTTATCGAATAAACTCAGAATAATGTTCCGGGCGCATTGCGAGCAACTCCGACCGAGCGAAATTTTTCTAAGTCCAACCGCCAAGAGTAAACTTTTTTCCTAGCGTTCCCAGACCATTATAAATATTAGATCATCGTGTGGTAAAGCATTTCGAAGACAAATATCAAGTATCAAAGCTCTAGGATGAATATTTACCGAATAAACTCAGAATAATGTTCCGGGCGCATTGCGAGCAACTCCAACCGAGCGAAATTTTTCTAAGTCCAACCGCCAAGAGTAAACTTTTTTCCTAGCGTTCCCAGACCATTATAAATATTAGATCATTGTATTATAACGCATTCTAACAATAAATATCAAGTATCAAAGCTTTAGGATGAATATTTATCGAATAAACTCAGAATAATGTTCCGGGCGCATTGCGAGCAACTCCGACCGAGCGAAATTTTTCTAAGTCCAACCGCCAAGAGTAAACTTTTTTCCTAGCGTTCCCAGACCATTATAAATATTAGATCATTGTATAATAACGCATTCTAACAATAAATATCAAGTATCAAAGCTCTAGGATGAATATTTATCGAATAAACTCAGAATAATGTTCCGGGCGCATTGCGAGCAACTCCGACCGAGCGAAATTTTTCTAAGTCCAACCGCCAAGAGTAAACTTTTTTCCTAGCGTTCCCAGACCATTATAAATATTAGATCATTGTATAACAACGCATTCTAACAATAAATATCAAGTATCAAAGCTTTAGGATGAATATTTATCGAATAAACTCAGAATAATGTTCCGGGCGCATTGCGAGCAACTCCGACCGAGCGAAATTTTTCTAAGTCCAACCGCCAAGAGTAAACTTTTTTCCTAGCGTTCCCAGACCATTATAAATATTAGATCATTGTATAACAACGCATTCTAACAATAAATATCAAGTATCAAAGCTTTAGGATGAATATTTATCGAATAAACTCAGAATAATGTTCCGGGCGCATTGCGAGCAACTCCGACCGAGCGAAATTTTTCTAAGTCCAACCGCCAAGAGTAAACTTTTTTCCTAGCGTTCCCAGACCATTATAAATATTAGATCATTGTATAACAACGCATTCTAACAATAAATATCAAGTATCAAAGCTCTAGGATGAATATTTATCGAATAAACTCAGAATAATGTTCCGGGCGCATTGCCAGCAACTCCGACCGAAGCGAAATTTTTCTAAGTCCAACCGCCAAGAGTAAACTTTTTTCCTAGCGTTCCCAGACCATTATAAATATTAGATCATCGTGTGGTAAAGCATTTCGAAGACAAATATCAAGTATCAAAGCTCTAGGATGAATATTTATCGAATAAACTCAGAATAATGTTCCGGGCGCATTGCGAGCAACTCCGACCGAGCGAAATTTTTCTAAGTCCAACCGCCAAGAGTAAACTTTTTTCCTAGCGTTCCCAGACCATTATAAATATTAGATCATTGTATAATAACGCATTCTAACAATAAATATCAAGTATCAAAGCTTTAGGATGAATATTTATCGAATAAACTGAGAATAATGTTCCGGGCGCATTGCGAGCAACTCCGACCGAGCGAAATTTTTCTAAGTCCAACCGCCAAGAGTAAACTTTTTTCCTAGCGTTCCCAGACCATTATAAATATTAGATCATCGTGTGGTAAAGCATTTCGAAGACAAATATCAAGTATCAAAGCTCTAGGATGAATATTTACCGAATAAACTCAGAATAATGTTCCGGGCGCATTGCGAGCAACTCCAACCGAGCGAAATTTTTCTAAGTCCAACCGCCAAGAGTAAACTTTTTTCCTAGCGTTCCCAGACCATTATAAATATTAGATCATTGTATTATAACGCATTCTAACAATAAATATCAAGTATCAAAGCTTTAGGATGAATATTTATCGAATAAACTGAGAATAATGTTCCGGGCGCATTGCGAGCAACTCCGACCGAGCGAAATTTTTCTAAGTCCAACCGCCAAGAGTAAACTTTTTTCCTAGCGTTCCCAGACAATTATAAATATTAGATCATCGTGTGGTAAAGCATTTCGAAGACAAATATCAAGTATGAAAGCGCTCGGATGAGTATTTATCGAATAAACTGAGAATAATGTTCCGGGCGCATTGCGAGCAACTCCGACCGAAGCGAAATTTTTCTAAGTCCAACCGCCAAGAGTAAACTTTTTTCCTAGCGTTCCCAGACCATTATAAATATTAGATCATTGTATAATAACGCATTCTAACAATAAATATCAAGTATCAAAGCTTTAGGATGAATATTTATCGAATAAACTCAGAATAATGTTCCGGGCGCATTGCGAGCAACTCCGACCGAGCGAAATTTTTCTAAGTCCAACCGCCAAGAGTAAACTTTTTTCCTAGCGTTCCCAGACCATTATAAATATTAGATCATTATATAACAACGCATTCTAACAATAAATATCAAGTATCAAAGCTTTAGGATGAATATTTATCGAATAAACTCAGAATAATGTTCCGGGAGCATTGCGAGCAACTCCGACCGAGCGAAATTTTTCTAAGTCCAACCGCCAAGAGTAAACTTTTTTCCTAGCGTTCCCAGACCATTATAAATATTAGATCATTGTATAACAACGCATTCTAACAATAAATATCAAGTATCAAAGCTTTAGGATGAATATTTATCGAATAAACTCAGAATAATGTTCCGGGCGCATTGCGAGCAACTCCGACCGAGCGAAATTTTTCTAAGTCCAACCGCCAAGAGTAAACTTTTTTCCTAGCGTTCCCAGACCATTATAAATATTAGATCATTGTATAACAACGCATTCTAACAATAAATATCAAGTATCAAAGCTTTAGGATGAATATTTATCGAATAAACTCAGAATAATGTTCCGGGCGCATTGCGAGCAACTCCGACCGAGCGAAATTTTTCTAAGTCCAACCGCCAAGAGTAAACTTTTTTCCTAGCGTTCCCAGACAATTATAAATATTAGATCATTGTATAACAACGCATTCTAACAATAAATATCAAGTATCAAAGCTTTAGGATGAATATTTATCGAATAAACTCAGAATAATGTTCCGGGCGCATTACGAGCAACTCCGACCGAAGCGAAATTTTTCTAAGTCCAACCGCCAAGAGTAAACTTTTTTCCTAGCGTTCCCAGACCATTATAAATATTAGATCATCGTGTGGTAAAGCATTTCGAAGACAAATATCAAGTATCAAAGCTCTAGGATGAATATTTATCGAATAAACTGAGAATAATGTTCCGGGCGCATTGCGAGCAACTCCGACCGAGCGAAATTTTTCTAAGTCCAACCGCCAAGAGTAAACTTTTTTCCTAGCGTTCCCAGACAATTATAAATATTAGATCATCGTGTGGTAAAGCATTTCGAAGACAAATATCAAGTATGAAAGCGCTCGGATGAGTATTTATCGAATAAACTGAGAATAATGTTCGGAGCGCATAGTTTGCTCGGCCGCTCGAACGAATCGTTCGCGCGCCGAGGCGCGTCGGATCGCCCTGCGAAGGAGCTCGAGCGAAATTTTTCTAAGTCCAACCGCCAAGAGTAAACTTTTCTCCCCGAGCTCCCGCACGACTTTAATCGTTATATCCACGCACGATACCGCTTGTCATCAATATTTCTCGAGTTTCAAAGCTCTCGGACGCGTATTGCTCCAGTTTTTGTGAAATATTGCTCCGACCGCCAAGAGTAAACTTATCTTTCCGGCTTACTCGGACAATTATAAATATTAGATCATCGTGTGGTAAAGCATTTCGAAGACAAATATCAAGTATGAAAGCGCTCGGATGAGTATTTATCGAATAAACTGAGAATAATGTTCCGGGCGCATTGCGAGCAACTCCGACCGAGCGAAATTTTTCTAAGTCCAACCGCCAAGAGTAAACTTTTTTCCTAGCGTTCCCAGACAATTATAAATATTAGATCATCGTGTGATAAAGCATTTCGAAGACAAATATCAAGTATGAAAGCGCTCGGATGAGTATTTATCGAATAAACTGAGAATAATGTTCCGGGCGCATTGCGAGCAACTCCGACCGAAGCGAAATTTTTCTAAGTCCAACCGCCAAGAGTAAACTTTTTTCCTAGCGTTCCCAGACCATTATAAATATTAGATCATTGTATAATAACGCATTCTAACAATAAATATCAAGTATCAAAGCTTTAGGATGAATATTTATCGAATAAACTCAGAATAATGTTCCGGGCGCATTGCGAGCAACTCCGACCGAGCGAAATTTTTCTAAGTCCAACCGCCAAGAGTAAACTTTTTTCCTAGCGTTCCCAGACCATTATAAATATTAGATCATTGTATAACAACGCATTCTAACAATAAATATCAAGTATCAAAGCTTTAGGATGAATATTTATCGAATAAACTCAGAATAATGTTCCGGGCGCATTGCGAGCAACTCCGACCGAGCGAAATTTTTCTAAGTCCAACCGCCAAGAGTAAACTTTTTTCCTAGCGTTCCCAGACAATTATAAATATTAGATCATTGTATAACAACGCATTCTAACAATAAATATCAAGTATCAAAGCTTTAGGATGAATATTTATCGAATAAACTCAGAATAATGTTCCGGGCGCATTACGAGCAACTCCGACCGAAGCGAAATTTTTCTAAGTCCAACCGCCAAGAGTAAACTTTTTTCCTAGCGTTCCCAGACCATTATAAATATTAGATCATCGTGTGGTAAAGCATTTCGAAGGCAAATATCAAGTATCAAAGCTCTAGGATGAATATTTATCGAATAAACTCAGAATAATGTTCCGGGCGCATTGCGAGCAACTCCGACCGAGCGAAATTTTTCTAAGTCCAACCGCCAAGAGTAAACTTTTTTCCTAGCGTTCCCAGACCATTATAAATATTAGATCATCGTGTGGTAAAGCATTTCGAAGACAAATATCAAGTATCAAAGCTCTAGGATGAATATTTATCGAATAAACTCAGAATAATGTTCCGGGCGCATTGCGAGCAACTCCGACCGAGCGAAATTTTTCTAAGTCCAACCGCCAAGAGTAAACTTTTTTCCTAGCGTTCCCAGACCATTATAAATATTAGATCATTGTATAATAACGCATTCTAACAATAAATATCAAGTATCAAAGCTCTAGGATGAATATTTATCGAATAAACTCAGAATAATGTTCCGGGCGCATTGCGAGCAACTCCGACCGAGCGAAATTTTTCTAAGTCCAACCGCCAAGAGTAAACTTTTTTCCTAGCGTTCCCAGACCATTATAAATATTAGATCATTGTATAACAACGCATTCTAACAATAAATATCAAGTATCAAAGCTTTAGGATGAATATTTATCGAATAAACTCAGAATAATGTTCCGGGCGCATTGCGAGCAACTCCGACCGAGCGAAATTTTTCTAAGTCCAACCGCCAAGAGTAAACTTTTTTCCTAGCGTTCCCAGACAATTATAAATATTAGATCATTGTATAACAACGCATTCTAACAATAAATATCAAGTATCAAAGCTTTAGGATGAATATTTATCGAATAAACTCAGAATAATGTTCCGGGCGCATTACGAGCAACTCCGACCGAAGCGAAATTTTTCTAAGTCCAACCGCCAAGAGTAAACTTTTTTCCTAGCGTTCCCAGACCATTATAAATATTAGATCATTGTATAATAACGCATTCTAACAATAAATATCAAGTATCAAAGCTTTAGGATGAATATTTATCGAATAAACTCAGAATAATGTTCCGGGCGCATTGCGAGCAACTCCGACCGAGCGAAATTTTTCTAAGTCCAACCGCCAAGAGTAAACTTTTTTCCTAGCGTTCCCAGACCATTATAAATATTAGATCATCGTGTGGTAAAGCATTTCGAAGGCAAATATCAAGTATCAAAGCTCTAGGATGAATATTTATCGAATAAACTCAGAATAATGTTCCGGGCGCATTGCGAGCAACTCCGACCGAGCGAAATTTTTCTAAGTCCAACCGCCAAGAGTAAACTTTTTTCCTAGCGTTCCCAGACCATTATAAATATTAGATCATCGTGTGGTAAAGCATTTCGAAGACAAATATCAAGTATCAAAGCTCTAGGATGAATATTTATCGAATAAACTCAGAATAATGTTCCGGGCGCATTGCGAGCAACTCCGACCGAGCGAAATTTTTCTAAGTCCAACCGCCAAGAGTAAACTTTTTTCCTAGCGTTCCCAGACCATTATAAATATTAGATCATTGTATAATAACGCATTCTAACAATAAATATCAAGTATCAAAGCTCTAGGATGAATATTTATCGAATAAACTCAGAATAATGTTCCGGGCGCATTGCGAGCAACTCCGACCGAGCGAAATTTTTCTAAGTCCAACCGCCAAGAGTAAACTTTTTTCCTAGCGTTCCCAGACCATTATAAATATTAGATCATTGTATAACAACGCATTCTAACAATAAATATCAAGTATCAAAGCTTTAGGATGAATATTTATCGAATAAACTCAGAATAATGTTCCGGGCGCATTGCGAGCAACTCCGACCGAGCGAAATTTTTCTAAGTCCAACCGCCAAGAGTAAACTTTTTTCCTAGCGTTCCCAGACAATTATAAATATTAGATCATTGTATAACAACGCATTCTAACAATAAATATCAAGTATCAAAGCTTTAGGATGAATATTTATCGAATAAACTCAGAATAATGTTCCGGGCGCATTACGAGCAACTCCGACCGAAGCGAAATTTTTCTAAGTCCAACCGCCAAGAGTAAACTTTTTTCCTAGCGTTCCCAGACCATTATAAATATTAGATCATTGTATAATAACGCATTCTAACAATAAATATCAAGTATCAAAGCTTTAGGATGAATATTTATCGAATAAACTCAGAATAATGTTCCGGGCGCATTGCGAGCAACTCCGACCGAGCGAAATTTTTCTAAGTCCAACCGCCAAGAGTAAACTTTTTTCCTAGCGTTCCCAGACCATTATAAATATTAGATCATCGTGTGGTAAAGCATTTCGAAGACAAATATCAAGTATCAAAGCTCTAGGATGAATATTTATCGAATAAACTCAGAATAATGTTCCGGGCGCATTGCGAGCAACTCCGACCGAGCGAAATTTTTCTAAGTCCAACCGCCAAGAGTAAACTTTTTTCCTAGCGTTCCCAGACCATTATAAATATTAGATCATTGTATAATAACGCATTCTAACAATAAATATCAAGTATCAAAGCTTTAGGATGAATATTTATCGAATAAACTGAGAATAATGTTCCGGGCGCATTGCGAGCAACTCCGACCAAGCGAAATTTTTCTAAGTCCAACCGCCAAGAGTAAACTTTTTTCCTAGCGTTCCCAGACAATTATAAATATTAGATCATCGTGTGGTAAAGCATTTCGAAGACAAATATCAAGTATGAAAGCGCTCGGATGAGTATTTATCGAATAAACTGAGAATAATGTTCCGGGCGCATTGCGAGCAACTCCGACCGAAGCGAAATTTTTCTAAGTCCAACCGCCAAGAGTAAACTTTTTTCCTAGCGTTCCCAGACCATTATAAATATTAGATCATTATATAACAACGCATTCTAACAATAAATATCAAGTATCAAAGCTTTAGGATGAATATTTATCGAATAAACTCAGAATAATGTTCCGGGCGCATTGCGAGCAACTCCGACCGAGCGAAATTTTTCTAAGTCCAACCGCCAAGAGTAAACTTTTTTCCTAGCGTTCCCAGACCATTATAAATATTAGATCATTGTATAACAACGCATTCTAACAATAAATATCAAGTATCAAAGCTTTAGGATGAATATTTATCGAATAAACTCAGAATAATGTTCCGGGCGCATTGCGAGCAACTCCGACCGAGCGAAATTTTTCTAAGTCCAACCGCCAAGAGTAAACTTTTTTCCTAGCGTTCCCAGACAATTATAAATATTAGATCATTGTATAACAACGCATTCTAACAATAAATATCAAGTATCAAAGCTTTAGGATGAATATTTATCGAATAAACTCAGAATAATGTTCCGGGCGCATTACGAGCAACTCCGACCGAAGCGAAATTTTTCTAAGTCCAACCGCCAAGAGTAAACTTTTTTCCTAGCGTTCCCAGACCATTATAAATATTAGATCATTGTATAATAACGCATTCTAACAATAAATATCAAGTATCAAAGCTTTAGGATGAATATTTATCGAATAAACTCAGAATAATTTTCCGGGCGCATTGCGAGCAACTCCGACCGAGCGAAATTTTTCTAAGTCCAACCGCCAAGAGTAAACTTTTTTCCTAGCGTTCCCAGACCATTATAAATATTAGATCATCGTGTGGTAAAGCATTTCGAAGACAAATATCAAGTATCAAAGCTCTAGGATGAATATTTATCGAATAAACTCAGAATAATGTTCCGGGCGCATTGCGAGCAACTCCGACCGAGCGAAATTTTTCTAAGTCCAACCGCCAAGAGTAAACTTTTTTCCTAGCGTTCCCAGACCATTATAAATATTAGATCATCGTGTGGTAAAGCATTTCGAAGACAAATATCAAGTATCAAAGCTCTAGGATGAATATTTATCGAATAAACTCAGAATAATGTTCCGGGCGCATTGCGAGCAACTCCGACCGAGCGAAATTTTTCTAAGTCCAACCGCCAAGAGTAAACTTTTTTCCTAGCGTTCCCAGACCATTATAAATATTAGATCATTGTATAATAACGCATTCTAACAATAAATATCAAGTATCAAAGCTTTAGGATGAATATTTATCGAATAAACTCAGAATAATGTTCCGGGCGCATTGCGAGCAACTCCGACCGAAGCGAAATTTTTCTAAGTCCAACCGCCAAGAGTAAACTTTTTTCCTAGCGTTCCCAGACCATTATAAATATTAGATCATTGTATAATAACGCATTCTAACAATAAATATCAAGTATCAAAGCTTTAGGATGAATATTTATCGAATAAACTCAGAATAATGTTCCGGGCGCATTGCGAGCAACTCCGACCGAAGCGAAATTTTTCTAAGTCCAACCGCCAAGAGTAAACTTTTTTCCTAGCGTTCCCAGACCATTATAAATATTAGATCATTGTATAATACCGCATTCTAACAATAAATATCAAGTATCAAAGCTTTAGGATGAATATTTATCGAATAAACTCAGAATAATGTTCCGGGCGCATTGCGAGCAACTCCGACCGAGCGAAATTTTTCTAAGTCCAACCGCCAAGAGTAAACTTTTTTCCTAGCGTTCCCAGACAATTATAAATATTAGATCATTGTATAACAACGCATTCTAACAATAAATATCAAGTATCAAAGCTTTAGGATGAATATTTATCGAATAAACTCAGAATAATGTTCCGGGCGCATTACGAGCAACTCCGACCGAAGCGAAATTTTTCTAAGTCCAACCGCCAAGAGTAAACTTTTTTCCTAGCGTTCCCAGACAATTATAAATATTAGATCATCGTGTGGTAAAGCATTTCGAAGACAAATATCAAGTATGAAAGCGCTCGGATGAGTATTTATCGAATAAACTGAGAATAATGTTCGGAGCGCATAGTTTGCTCGGCCGCTCGAACGAATCGTTCGCGCGCCGAGGCGCGTCGGATCGCCCTGCGAAGGAGCTCGAGCGAAATTTTTCTAAGTCCAACCGCCAAGAGTAAACTTTTCTCCCCGAGCTCCCGCACGACTTTAATCGTTATATCCACGCACGATACCGCTTGTCATCAATATTTCTCGAGTTTCAAAGCTCTCGGACGCGTATTGCTCCAGTTTTTGTGAAATATTGCTCCGACCGCCAAGAGTAAACTTATCTTTCCGGCTTACTCGGACAATTATAAATATTAGATCATCGTGTGGTAAAGCATTTCGAAGACAAATATCAAGTATGAAAGCGCTCGGATGAGTATTTATCGAATAAACTGAGAATAATGTTCCGGGCGCATTGCGAGCAACTCCGACCGAGCGAAATTTTTCTAAGTCCAACCGCCAAGAGTAAACTTTTTTCCTAGCGTTCCCAGACAATTATAAATATTAGATCATCGTGTGGTAAAGCATTTCGAAGACAAATATCAAGTATGAAAGCGCTCGGATGAGTATTTATCGAATAAACTGAGAATAATGTTCCGGGCGCATTGCGAGCAACTCCGACCGAAGCGAAATTTTTCTAAGTCCAACCGCCAAGAGTAAACTTTTTTCCTAGCGTTCCCAGACCATTATAAATATTAGATCATTGTATAATAACGCATTCTAACAATAAATATCAAGTATCAAAGCTTTAGGATGAATATTTATCGAATAAACTCAGAATAATGTTCCGGGCGCATTGCGAGCAACTCCGACCGAGCGAAATTTTTCTAAGTCCAACCGCCAAGAGTAAACTTTTTTCCTAGCGTTCCCAGACCATTATAAATATTAGATCATTATATAACAACGCATTCTAACAATAAATATCAAGTATCAAAGCTTTAGGATGAATATTTATCGAATAAACTCAGAATAATGTTCCGGGCGCATTGCGAGCAACTCCGACCGAGCGAAATTTTTCTAAGTCCAACCGCCAAGAGTAAACTTTTTTCCTAGCGTTCCCAGACCATTATAAATATTAGATCATTGTATAACAACGCATTCTAACAATAAATATCAAGTATCAAAGCTTTAGGATGAATATTTATCGAATAAACTCAGAATAATGTTCCGGGCGCATTGCGAGCAACTCCGACCGAGCGAAATTTTTCTAAGTCCAACCGCCAAGAGTAAACTTTTTTCCTAGCGTTCCCAGACCATTATAAATATTAGATCATTGTATAACAACGCATTCTAACAATAAATATCAAGTATCAAAGCTTTAGGATGAATATTTATCGAATAAACTCAGAATAATGTTCCGGGCGCATTGCGAGCAACTCCGACCGAGCGAAATTTTTCTAAGTCCAACCGCCAAGAGTAAACTTTTTTCCTAGCGTTCCCAGACAATTATAAATATTAGATCATTGTATAACAACGCATTCTAACAATAAATATCAAGTATCAAAGCTTTAGGATGAATATTTATCGAATAAACTCAGAATAATGTTCCGGGCGCATTACGAGCAACTCCGACCGAAGCGAAATTTTTCTAAGTCCAACCGCCAAGAGTAAACTTTTTTCCTAGCGTTCCCAGACCATTATAAATATTAGATCATTGTATAATAACGCATTCTAACAATAAATATCAAGTATCAAAGCTTTAGGATGAATATTTATCGAATAAACTCAGAATAATTTTCCGGGCGCATTGCGAGCAACTCCGACCGAGCGAAATTTTTCTAAGTCCAACCGCCAAGAGTAAACTTTTTTCCTAGCGTTCCCAGACCATTATAAATATTAGATCATCGTGTGGTAAAGCATTTCGAAGACAAATATCAAGTATCAAAGCTCTAGGATGAATATTTATCGAATAAACTCAGAATAATGTTCCGGGCGCATTGCGAGCAACTCCGACCGAGCGAAATTTTTCTAAGTCCAACCGCCAAGAGTAAACTTTTTTCCTAGCGTTCCCAGACCATTATAAATATTAGATCATCGTGTGGTAAAGCATTTCGAAGACAAATATCAAGTATCAAAGCTCTAGGATGAATATTTATCGAATAAACTCAGAATAATGTTCCGGGCGCATTGCGAGCAACTCCGACCGAGCGAAATTTTTCTAAGTCCAACCGCCAAGAGTAAACTTTTTTCCTAGCGTTCCCAGACCATTATAAATATTAGATCATTGTATAACAACGCATTCTAACAATAAATATCAAGTATCAAAGCTTTAGGATGAATATTTATCGAATAAACTCAGAATAATGTTCCGGGCGCATTGCGAGCAACTCCGACCGAGCGAAATTTTTCTAAGTCCAACCGCCAAGAGTAAACTTTTTTCCTAGCGTTCCCAGACCATTATAAATATTAGATCATTGTATAACAACGCATTCTAACAATAAATATCAAGTATCAAAGCTTTAGGAT
Source organism: Lasioglossum baleicum (assembly GCF_051020765.1). Classification (NCBI taxonomy): domain Eukaryota; kingdom Metazoa; phylum Arthropoda; class Insecta; order Hymenoptera; family Halictidae; genus Lasioglossum; species Lasioglossum baleicum. The sequence continues at coordinate 70,610 of NW_027469345.1, forward strand.
GAATATTTATCGAATAAACTCAGAATAATGTTCCGGGCGCATTGCGAGCAACTCCGACCGAGCGAAATTTTTCTAAGTCCAACCGCCAAGAGTAAACTTTTTTCCTAGCGTTCCCAGACCATTATAAATATTAGATCATTGTATAATAACGCATTCTAACAATAAATATCAAGTATCAAAGCTTTAGGATGAATATTTATCGAATATACTCAGAATAATGTTCCGGGCGCATTGCGAGCAACTCCGACCGAAGCGAAATTTTTCTAAGTCCAACCGCCAAGAGTAAACTTTTTTCCTAGCGTTCCCAGACCATTATAAATATTAGATCATTGTATAATAACGCATTCTAACAATAAATATCAAGTATCAAAGCTTTAGGATGAATATTTATCGAATAAACTCAGAATAATGTTCCGGGCGCATTGCGAGCAACTTCGACCGAAGCGAAATTTTTCTAAGTCCAACCGCCAAGAGTAAACTTTTTTCCTAGCGTTCCCAGACCATTATAAATATTAGATCATTGTATAATACCGCATTCTAACAATAAATATCAAGTATCAAAGCTTTAGGATGAATATTTATCGAATAAACTCAGAATAATGTTCCGGGCGCATTGCGAGCAACTCCGACCGAGCGAAATTTTTCTAAGTCCAACCGCCAAGAGTAAACTTTTTTCCTAGCGTTCCCAGACCATTATAAATATTAGATCATTGTATAACAACGCATTCTAACAATAAATATCAAGTATCAAAGCTTTAGGATGAATATTTATCGAATAAACTCAGAATAATGTTCCGGGCGCATTGCGAGCAACTCCGACCGAGCGAAATTTTTCTAAGTCCAACCGCCAAGAGTAAACTTTTCTCCCCGAGCTCCCGCACGACTTTAATCGTTATATCCACGCACGATACCGCTTGTCATCAATATTTCTCGAGTTTCAAAGCTCTCGGACGCGTATTGCTCCAGTTTTTGTGAAATATTGCTCCGACCGCCAAGAGTAAACTTATCTTTCCGGCTTACTCGGACAATTATAAATATTAGATCATCGTGTGGTAAAGCATTTCGAAGACAAATATCAAGTATGAAAGCGCTCGGATGAGTATTTATCGAATAAACTGAGAATAATGTTCCGGGCGCATTGCGAGCAACTCCGACCGAGCGAAATTTTTCTAAGTCCAACCGCCAAGAGTAAACTTTTTTCCTAGCGTTCCCAGACAATTATAAATATTAGATCATCGTGTGGTAAAGCATTTCGAAGACAAATATCAAGTATCAAAGCGCTCGGATGAGTATTTATCGAATAAACTGAGAATAATGTTCCGGGCGCATTGCGAGCAACTCCGACCGAGCGAAATTTTTCTAAGTCCAACCGCCAAGAGTAAACTTTTTTCCTAGCGTTCCCAGACCATTATAAATATTAGATCATCGTGTGGTAAAGCATTTCGAAGACAAATATCAAGTATCAAAGCTCTAGGATGAATATTTATCGAATAAACTCAGAATAATGTTCCGGGCGCATTGCGAGCAACTCCGACCGAGCGAAATTTTTCTAAGTCCAACCGCCAAGAGTAAACTTTTTTCCTAGCGTTCCCAGACCATTATAAATATTAGATCATCGTGTGGTAAAGCATTTCGAAGACAAATATCAAGTATCAAAGCTCTAGGATGAATATTTATCGAATAAACTCAGAATAATGTTCCGGGCGCATTGCGAGCAACTCCGACCGAGCGAAATTTTTCTAAGTCCAACCGCCAAGAGTAAACTTTTTTCCTAGCGTTCCCAGACCATTATAAATATTAGATCATTGTATAATAACGCATTCTAACAATAAATATCAAGTATCAAAGCTCTAGGATGAATATTTATCGAATAAACTCAGAATAATGTTCCGGGCGCATTGCGAGCAACTCCGACCGAGCGAAATTTTTCTAAGTCCAACCGCCAAGAGTAAACTTTTTTCCTAGCGTTCCCAGACCATTATAAATATTAGATCATTGTATAACAACGCATTCTAACAATAAATATCAAGTATCAAAGCTTTAGGATGAATATTTATCGAATAAACTCAGAATAATGTTCCGGGCGCATTGCGAGCAACTCCGACCGAGCGAAATTTTTCTAAGTCCAACCGCCAAGAGTAAACTTTTTTCCTAGCGTTCCCAGACAATTATAAATATTAGATCATTGTATAACAACGCATTCTAACAATAAATATCAAGTATCAAAGCTTTAGGATGAATATTTATCGAATAAACTCAGAATAATGTTCCGGGCGCATTACGAGCAACTCCGACCGAAGCGAAATTTTTCTAAGTCCAACCGCCAAGAGTAAACTTTTTTCCTAGCGTTCCCAGACCATTATAAATATTAGATCATTGTATAATAACGCATTCTAACAATAAATATCAAGTATCAAAGCTTTAGGATGAATATTTATCGAATAAACTCAGAATAATGTTCCGGGCGCATTGCGAGCAACTCCGACCGAGCGAAATTTTTCTAAGTCCAACCGCCAAGAGTAAACTTTTTTCCTAGCGTTCCCAGACCATTATAAATATTAGATCATCGTGTGGTAAAGCATTTCGAAGGCAAATATCAAGTATCAAAGCTCTAGGATGAATATTTATCGAATAAACTCAGAATAATGTTCCGGGCGCATTGCGAGCAACTCCGACCGAGCGAAATTTTTCTAAGTCCAACCGCCAAGAGTAAACTTTTTTCCTAGCGTTCCCAGACCATTATAAATATTAGATCATCGTGTGGTAAAGCATTTCGAAGACAAATATCAAGTATCAAAGCTCTAGGATGAATATTTATCGAATAAACTCAGAATAATGTTCCGGGCGCATTGCGAGCAACTCCGACCGAGCGAAATTTTTCTAAGTCCAACCGCCAAGAGTAAACTTTTTTCCTAGCGTTCCCAGACCATTATAAATATTAGATCATTGTATAATAACGCATTCTAACAATAAATATCAAGTATCAAAGCTCTAGGATGAATATTTATCGAATAAACTCAGAATAATGTTCCGGGCGCATTGCGAGCAACTCCGACCGAGCGAAATTTTTCTAAGTCCAACCGCCAAGAGTAAACTTTTTTCCTAGCGTTCCCAGACCATTATAAATATTAGATCATTGTATAACAACGCATTCTAACAATAAATATCAAGTATCAAAGCTTTAGGATGAATATTTATCGAATAAACTCAGAATAATGTTCCGGGCGCATTGCGAGCAACTCCGACCGAGCGAAATTTTTCTAAGTCCAACCGCCAAGAGTAAACTTTTTTCCTAGCGTTCCCAGACAATTATAAATATTAGATCATTGTATAACAACGCATTCTAACAATAAATATCAAGTATCAAAGCTTTAGGATGAATATTTATCGAATAAACTCAGAATAATGTTCCGGGCGCATTACGAGCAACTCCGACCGAAGCGAAATTTTTCTAAGTCCAACCGCCAAGAGTAAACTTTTTTCCTAGCGTTCCCAGACCATTATAAATATTAGATCATTGTATAATAACGCATTCTAACAATAAATATCAAGTATCAAAGCTTTAGGATGAATATTTATCGAATAAACTCAGAATAATGTTCCGGGCGCATTGCGAGCAACTCCGACCGAAGCGAAATTTTTCTAAGTCCAACCGCCAAGAGTAAACTTTTTTCCTAGCGTTCCCAGACCATTATAAATATTAGATCATCGTGTGGTAAAGCATTTCGAAGACAAATATCAAGTATCAAAGCTCTAGGATGAATATTTATCGAATAAACTCAGAATAATGTTCCGGGCGCATTGCGAGCAACTCCGACCGAGCGAAATTTTTCTAAGTCCAACCGCCAAGAGTAAACTTTTTTCCTAGCGTTCCCAGACCATTATAAATATTAGATCATTGTATAATAACGCATTCTAACAATAAATATCAAGTATCAAAGCTTTAGGATGAATATTTATCGAATAAACTGAGAATAATGTTCCGGGCGCATTGCGAGCAACTCCGACCGAGCGAAATTTTTCTAAGTCCAACCGCCAAGAGTAAACTTTTTTCCTAGCGTTCCCAGACAATTATAAATATTAGATCATCGTGTGGTAAAGCATTTCGAAGACAAATATCAAGTATGAAAGCGCTCGGATGAGTATTTATCGAATAAACTGAGAATAATGTTCCGGGCGCATTGCGAGCAACTCCGACCGAAGCGAAATTTTTCTAAGTCCAACCGCCAAGAGTAAACTTTTTTCCTAGCGTTCCCAGACCATTATAAATATTAGATCATTATATAACAACGCATTCTAACAATAAATATCAAGTATCAAAGCTTTAGGATGAATATTTATCGAATAAACTCAGAATAATGTTCCGGGCGCATTGCGAGCAACTCCGACCGAGCGAAATTTTTCTAAGTCCAACCGCCAAGAGTAAACTTTTTTCCTAGCGTTCCCAGACCATTATAAATATTAGATCATTGTATAACAACGCATTCTAACAATAAATATCAAGTATCAAAGCTTTAGGATGAATATTTATCGAATAAACTCAGAATAATGTTCCGGGCGCATTGCGAGCAACTCCGACCGAGCGAAATTTTTCTAAGTCCAACCGCCAAGAGTAAACTTTTTTCCTAGCGTTCCCAGACCATTATAAATATTAGATCATTGTATAACAACGCATTCTAACAATAAATATCAAGTATCAAAGCTTTAGGATGAATATTTATCGAATAAACTCAGAATAATGTTCCGGGCGCATTGCGAGCAACTCCGACCGAGCGAAATTTTTCTAAGTCCAACCGCCAAGAGTAAACTTTTTTCCTAGCGTTCCCAGACAATTATAAATATTAGATCATTGTATAACAACGCATTCTAACAATAAATATCAAGTATCAAAGCTTTAGGATGAATATTTATCGAATAAACTCAGAATAATGTTCCGGGCGCATTACGAGCAACTCCGACCGAAGCGAAATTTTTCTAAGTCCAACCGCCAAGAGTAAACTTTTTTCCTAGCGTTCCCAGACCATTATAAATATTAGATCATTGTATAATAACGCATTCTAACAATAAATATCAAGTATCAAAGCTTTAGGATGAATATTTATCGAATAAACTCAGAATAATTTTCCGGGCGCATTGCGAGCAACTCCGACCGAGCGAAATTTTTCTAAGTCCAACCGCCAAGAGTAAACTTTTTTCCTAGCGTTCCCAGACCATTATAAATATTAGATCATCGTGTGGTAAAGCATTTCGAAGACAAATATCAAGTATCAAAGCTCTAGGATGAATATTTATCGAATAAACTCAGAATAATGTTCCGGGCGCATTGCGAGCAACTCCGACCGAGCGAAATTTTTCTAAGTCCAACCGCCAAGAGTAAACTTTTTTCCTAGCGTTCCCAGACCATTATAAATATTAGATCATCGTGTGGTAAAGCATTTCGAAGACAAATATCAAGTATCAAAGCTCTAGGATGAATATTTATCGAATAAACTCAGAATAATGTTCCGGGCGCATTGCGAGCAACTCCGACCGAGCGAAATTTTTCTAAGTCCAACCGCCAAGAGTAAACTTTTTTCCTAGCGTTCCCAGACCATTATAAATATTAGATCATTGTATAATAACGCATTCTAACAATAAATATCAAGTATCAAAGCTTTAGGATGAATATTTATCGAATAAACTCAGAATAATGTTCCGGGCGCATTGCGAGCAACTCCGACCGAAGCGAAATTTTTCTAAGTCCAACCGCCAAGAGTAAACTTTTTTCCTAGCGTTCCCAGACCATTATAAATATTAGATCATTGTATAATAACGCATTCTAACAATAAATATCAAGTATCAAAGCTTTAGGATGAATATTTATCGAATAAACTCAGAATAATGTTCCGGGCGCATTGCGAGCAACTCCGACCGAAGCGAAATTTTTCTAAGTCCAACCGCCAAGAGTAAACTTTTTTCCTAGCGTTCCCAGACCATTATAAATATTAGATCATTGTATAATACCGCATTCTAACAATAAATATCAAGTATCAAAGCTTTAGGATGAATATTTATCGAATAAACTCAGAATAATGTTCCGGGCGCATTGCGAGCAACTCCGACCGAGCGAAATTTTTCTAAGTCCAACCGCCAAGAGTAAACTTTTTTCCTAGCGTTCCCAGACAATTATAAATATTAGATCATTGTATAACAACGCATTCTAACAATAAATATCAAGTATCAAAGCTTTAGGATGAATATTTATCGAATAAACTCAGAATAATGTTCCGGGCGCATTACGAGCAACTCCGACCGAAGCGAAATTTTTCTAAGTCCAACCGCCAAGAGTAAACTTTTTTCCTAGCGTTCCCAGACAATTATAAATATTAGATCATCGTGTGGTAAAGCATTTCGAAGACAAATATCAAGTATGAAAGCGCTCGGATGAGTATTTATCGAATAAACTGAGAATAATGTTCGGAGCGCATAGTTTGCTCGGCCGCTCGAACGAATCGTTCGCGCGCCGAGGCGCGTCGGATCGCCCTGCGAAGGAGCTCGAGCGAAATTTTTCTAAGTCCAACCGCCAAGAGTAAACTTTTCTCCCCGAGCTCCCGCACGACTTTAATCGTTATATCCACGCACGATACCGCTTGTCATCAATATTTCTCGAGTTTCAAAGCTCTCGGACGCGTATTGCTCCAGTTTTTGTGAAATATTGCTCCGACCGCCAAGAGTAAACTTATCTTTCCGGCTTACTCGGACAATTATAAATATTAGATCATCGTGTGGTAAAGCATTTCGAAGACAAATATCAAGTATGAAAGCGCTCGGATGAGTATTTATCGAATAAACTGAGAATAATGTTCCGGGCGCATTGCGAGCAACTCCGACCGAGCGAAATTTTTCTAAGTCCAACCGCCAAGAGTAAACTTTTTTCCTAGCGTTCCCAGACAATTATAAATATTAGATCATCGTGTGGTAAAGCATTTCGAAGACAAATATCAAGTATGAAAGCGCTCGGATGAGTATTTATCGAATAAACTGAGAATAATGTTCCGGGCGCATTGCGAGCAACTCCGACCGAAGCGAAATTTTTCTAAGTCCAACCGCCAAGAGTAAACTTTTTTCCTAGCGTTCCCAGACCATTATAAATATTAGATCATTGTATAATAACGCATTCTAACAATAAATATCAAGTATCAAAGCTTTAGGATGAATATTTATCGAATAAACTCAGAATAATGTTCCGGGCGCATTGCGAGCAACTCCGACCGAGCGAAATTTTTCTAAGTCCAACCGCCAAGAGTAAACTTTTTTCCTAGCGTTCCCAGACCATTATAAATATTAGATCATTATATAACAACGCATTCTAACAATAAATATCAAGTATCAAAGCTTTAGGATGAATATTTATCGAATAAACTCAGAATAATGTTCCGGGCGCATTGCGAGCAACTCCGACCGAGCGAAATTTTTCTAAGTCCAACCGCCAAGAGTAAACTTTTTTCCTAGCGTTCCCAGACCATTATAAATATTAGATCATTGTATAACAACGCATTCTAACAATAAATATCAAGTATCAAAGCTTTAGGATGAATATTTATCGAATAAACTCAGAATAATGTTCCGGGCGCATTGCGAGCAACTCCGACCGAGCGAAATTTTTCTAAGTCCAACCGCCAAGAGTAAACTTTTTTCCTAGCGTTCCCAGACCATTATAAATATTAGATCATTGTATAACAACGCATTCTAACAATAAATATCAAGTATCAAAGCTTTAGGATGAATATTTATCGAATAAACTCAGAATAATGTTCCGGGCGCATTGCGAGCAACTCCGACCGAGCGAAATTTTTCTAAGTCCAACCGCCAAGAGTAAACTTTTTTCCTAGCGTTCCCAGACAATTATAAATATTAGATCATTGTATAACAACGCATTCTAACAATAAATATCAAGTATCAAAGCTTTAGGATGAATATTTATCGAATAAACTCAGAATAATGTTCCGGGCGCATTACGAGCAACTCCGACCGAAGCGAAATTTTTCTAAGTCCAACCGCCAAGAGTAAACTTTTTTCCTAGCGTTCCCAGACCATTATAAATATTAGATCATTGTATAATAACGCATTCTAACAATAAATATCAAGTATCAAAGCTTTAGGATGAATATTTATCGAATAAACTCAGAATAATTTTCCGGGCGCATTGCGAGCAACTCCGACCGAGCGAAATTTTTCTAAGTCCAACCGCCAAGAGTAAACTTTTTTCCTAGCGTTCCCAGACCATTATAAATATTAGATCATCGTGTGGTAAAGCATTTCGAAGACAAATATCAAGTATCAAAGCTCTAGGATGAATATTTATCGAATAAACTCAGAATAATGTTCCGGGCGCATTGCGAGCAACTCCGACCGAGCGAAATTTTTCTAAGTCCAACCGCCAAGAGTAAACTTTTTTCCTAGCGTTCCCAGACCATTATAAATATTAGATCATCGTGTGGTAAAGCATTTCGAAGACAAATATCAAGTATCAAAGCTCTAGGATGAATATTTATCGAATAAACTCAGAATAATGTTCCGGGCGCATTGCGAGCAACTCCGACCGAGCGAAATTTTTCTAAGTCCAACCGCCAAGAGTAAACTTTTTTCCTAGCGTTCCCAGACCATTATAAATATTAGATCATTGTATAACAACGCATTCTAACAATAAATATCAAGTATCAAAGCTTTAGGATGAATATTTATCGAATAAACTCAGAATAATGTTCCGGGCGCATTGCGAGCAACTCCGACCGAGCGAAATTTTTCTAAGTCCAACCGCCAAGAGTAAACTTTTTTCCTAGCGTTCCCAGACCATTATAAATATTAGATCATCGTGTGGTAAAGCATTTCGAAGACAAATATCAAGTATCAAAGCTCTAGGATGAATATTTATCGAATAAACTCAGAATAATGTTCCGGGCGCATTGCGAGCAACTCCGACCGAGCGAAATTTTTCTAAGTCCAACCGCCAAGAGTAAACTTTTTTCCTAGCGTTCCCAGACCATTATAAATATTAGATCATTGTATAACAACGCATTCTAACAATAAATATCAAGTATCAAAGCTTTAGGATGAATATTTATCGAATAAACTCAGAATAATGTTCCGGGCGCATTGCGAGCAACTCCGACCGAGCGAAATTTTTCTAAGTCCAACCGCCAAGAGTAAACTTTTTTCCTAGCGTTCCCAGACCATTATAAATATTAGATCATTGTATAACAACGCATTCTAACAATAAATATCAAGTATCAAAGCTTTAGGATGAATATTTATCGAATAAACTCAGAATAATGTTCCGGGCGCATTGCGAGCAACTCCGACCGAGCGAAATTTTTCTAAGTCCAACCGCCAAGAGTAAACTTTTTTCCTAGCGTTCCCAGACCATTATAAATATTAGATCATTGTATAATAACGCATTCTAACAATAAATATCAAGTATCAAAGCTTTAGGATGAATATTTATCGAATATACTCAGAATAATGTTCCGGGCGCATTGCGAGCAACTCCGACCGAAGCGAAATTTTTCTAAGTCCAACCGCCAAGAGTAAACTTTTTTCCTAGCGTTCCCAGACCATTATAAATATTAGATCATTGTATAATAACGCATTCTAACAATAAATATCAAGTATCAAAGCTTTAGGATGAATATTTATCGAATAAACTCAGAATAATGTTCCGGGCGCATTGCGAGCAACTTCGACCGAAGCGAAATTTTTCTAAGTCCAACCGCCAAGAGTAAACTTTTTTCCTAGCGTTCCCAGACCATTATAAATATTAGATCATTGTATAATACCGCATTCTAACAATAAATATCAAGTATCAAAGCTTTAGGATGAATATTTATCGAATAAACTCAGAATAATGTTCCGGGCGCATTGCGAGCAACTCCGACCGAGCGAAATTTTTCTAAGTCCAACCGCCAAGAGTAAACTTTTTTCCTAGCGTTCCCAGACCATTATAAATATTAGATCATTGTATAACAACGCATTCTAACAATAAATATCAAGTATCAAAGCTTTAGGATGAATATTTATCGAATAAACTCAGAATAATGTTCCGGGCGCATTGCGAGCAACTCCGACCGAGCGAAATTTTTCTAAGTCCAACCGCCAAGAGTAAACTTTTTTCCTAGCGTTCCCAGACAATTATAAATATTAGATCATTGTATAACAACGCATTCTAACAATAAATATCAAGTATCAAAGCTTTAGGATGAATATTTATCGAATAAACTCAGAATAATGTTCCGGGCGCATTACGAGCAACTCCGACCGAAGCGAAATTTTTCTAAGTCCAACCGCCAAGAGTAAACTTTTTTCCTAGCGTTCCCAGACCATTATAAATATTAGATCATTGTATAATAACGCATTCTAACAATAAATATCAAGTATCAAAGCTTTAGGATGAATATTTATCGAATAAACTCAGAATAATGTTCCGGGCGCATTGCGAGCAACTCCGACCGAAGCGAAATTTTTCTAAGTCCAACCGCCAAGAGTAAACTTTTTTCCTAGCGTTCCCAGACCATTATAAATATTAGATCATCGTGTGGTAAAGCATTTCGAAGACAAATATCAAGTATCAAAGCTCTAGGATGAATATTTATCGAATAAACTCAGAATAATGTTCCGGGCGCATTGCGAGCAACTCCGACCGAGCGAAATTTTTCTAAGTCCAACCGCCAAGAGTAAACTTTTTTCCTAGCGTTCCCAGACCATTATAAATATTAGATCATTGTATAATAACGCATTCTAACAATAAATATCAAGTATCAAAGCTTTAGGATGAATATTTATCGAATAAACTGAGAATAATGTTCCGGGCGCATTGCGAGCAACTCCGACCGAGCGAAATTTTTCTAAGTCCAACCGCCAAGAGTAAACTTTTTTCCTAGCGTTCCCAGACAATTATAAATATTAGATCATCGTGTGGTAAAGCATTTCGAAGACAAATATCAAGTATGAAAGCGCTCGGATGAGTATTTATCGAATAAACTGAGAATAATGTTCCGGGCGCATTGCGAGCAACTCCGACCGAAGCGAAATTTTTCTAAGTCCAACCGCCAAGAGTAAACTTTTTTCCTAGCGTTCCCAGACCATTATAAATATTAGATCATTATATAACAACGCATTCTAACAATAAATATCAAGTATCAAAGCTTTAGGATGAATATTTATCGAATAAACTCAGAATAATGTTCCGGGCGCATTGCGAGCAACTCCGACCGAGCGAAATTTTTCTAAGTCCAACCGCCAAGAGTAAACTTTTTTCCTAGCGTTCCCAGACCATTATAAATATTAGATCATTGTATAACAACGCATTCTAACAATAAATATCAAGTATCAAAGCTTTAGGATGAATATTTATCGAATAAACTCAGAATAATGTTCCGGGCGCATTGCGAGCAACTCCGACCGAGCGAAATTTTTCTAAGTCCAACCGCCAAGAGTAAACTTTTTTCCTAGCGTTCCCAGACCATTATAAATATTAGATCATTGTATAACAACGCATTCTAACAATAAATATCAAGTATCAAAGCTTTAGGATGAATATTTATCGAATAAACTCAGAATAATGTTCCGGGCGCATTGCGAGCAACTCCGACCGAGCGAAATTTTTCTAAGTCCAACCGCCAAGAGTAAACTTTTTTCCTAGCGTTCCCAGACAATTATAAATATTAGATCATTGTATAACAACGCATTCTAACAATAAATATCAAGTATCAAAGCTTTAGGATGAATATTTATCGAATAAACTCAGAATAATGTTCCGGGCGCATTACGAGCAACTCCGACCGAAGCGAAATTTTTCTAAGTCCAACCGCCAAGAGTAAACTTTTTTCCTAGCGTTCCCAGACCATTATAAATATTAGATCATTGTATAATAACGCATTCTAACAATAAATATCAAGTATCAAAGCTTTAGGATGAATATTTATCGAATAAACTCAGAATAATTTTCCGGGCGCATTGCGAGCAACTCCGACCGAGCGAAATTTTTCTAAGTCCAACCGCCAAGAGTAAACTTTTTTCCTAGCGTTCCCAGACCATTATAAATATTAGATCATCGTGTGGTAAAGCATTTCGAAGACAAATATCAAGTATCAAAGCTCTAGGATGAATATTTATCGAATAAACTCAGAATAATGTTCCGGGCGCATTGCGAGCAACTCCGACCGAGCGAAATTTTTCTAAGTCCAACCGCCAAGAGTAAACTTTTTTCCTAGCGTTCCCAGACCATTATAAATATTAGATCATCGTGTGGTAAAGCATTTCGAAGACAAATATCAAGTATCAAAGCTCTAGGATGAATATTTATCGAATAAACTCAGAATAATGTTCCGGGCGCATTGCGAGCAACTCCGACCGAGCGAAATTTTTCTAAGTCCAACCGCCAAGAGTAAACTTTTTTCCTAGCGTTCCCAGACCATTATAAATATTAGATCATTGTATAATAACGCATTCTAACAATAAATATCAAGTATCAAAGCTTTAGGATGAATATTTATCGAATAAACTCAGAATAATGTTCCGGGCGCATTGCGAGCAACTCCGACCGAAGCGAAATTTTTCTAAGTCCAACCGCCAAGAGTAAACTTTTTTCCTAGCGTTCCCAGACCATTATAAATATTAGATCATTGTATAATAACGCATTCTAACAATAAATATCAAGTATCAAAGCTTTAGGATGAATATTTATCGAATAAACTCAGAATAATGTTCCGGGCGCATTGCGAGCAACTCCGACCGAGCGAAATTTTTCTAAGTCCAACCGCCAAGAGTAAACTTTTTTCCTAGCGTTCCCAGACAATTATAAATATTAGATCATTGTATAACAACGCATTCTAACAATAAATATCAAGTATCAAAGCTTTAGGATGAATATTTATCGAATAAACTCAGAATAATGTTCCGGGCGCATTACGAGCAACTCCGACCGAAGCGAAATTTTTCTAAGTCCAACCGCCAAGAGTAAACTTTTTTCCTAGCGTTCCCAGACCATTATAAATATTAGATCATTGTATAATAACGCATTCTAACAATAAATATCAAGTATCAAAGCTTTAGGATGAATATTTATCGAATAAACTCAGAATAATTTTCCGGGCGCATTGCGAGCAACTCCGACCGAGCGAAATTTTTCTAAGTCCAACCGCCAAGAGTAAACTTTTTTCCTAGCGTTCCCAGACAATTATAAATATTAGATCATCGTGTGGTAAAGCATTTCGAAGACAAATATCAAGTATGAAAGCGCTCGGATGAGTATTTATCGAATAAACTGAGAATAATGTTCCGGGCGCATTGCGAGCAACTCCGACCGAAGCGAAATTTTTCTAAGTCCAACCGCCAAGAGTAAACTTTTTTCCTAGCGTTCCCAGACCATTATAAATATTAGATCATTATATAACAACGCATTCTAACAATAAATATCAAGTATCAAAGCTTTAGGATGAATATTTATCGAATAAACTCAGAATAATGTTCCGGGCGCATTGCGAGCAACTCCGACCGAGCGAAATTTTTCTAAGTCCAACCGCCAAGAGTAAACTTTTTTCCTAGCGTTCCCAGACCATTATAAATATTAGATCATTGTATAACAACGCATTCTAACAATAAATATCAAGTATCAAAGCTTTAGGATGAATATTTATCGAATAAACTCAGAATAATGTTCCGGGCGCATTGCGAGCAACTCCGACCGAGCGAAATTTTTCTAAGTCCAACCGCCAAGAGTAAACTTTTTTCCTAGCGTTCCCAGACCATTATAAATATTAGATCATTGTATAACAACGCATTCTAACAATAAATATCAAGTATCAAAGCTTTAGGATGAATATTTATCGAATAAACTCAGAATAATGTTCCGGGCGCATTGCGAGCAACTCCGACCGAGCGAAATTTTTCTAAGTCCAACCGCCAAGAGTAAACTTTTTTCCTAGCGTTCCCAGACCATTATAAATATTAGATCATTGTATAACAACGCATTCTAACAATAAATATCAAGTATCAAAGCTTTAGGATGAATATTTATCGAATAAACTCAGAATAATGTTCCGGGCGCATTGCGAGCAACTCCGACCGAGCGAAATTTTTCTAAGTCCAACCGCCAAGAGTAAACTTTTTTCCTAGCGTTCCCAGACCATTATAAATATTAGATCATTGTATAATAACGCATTCTAACAATAAATATCAAGTATCAAAGCTTTAGGATGAATATTTATCGAATATACTCAGAATAATGTTCCGGGCGCATTGCGAGCAACTCCGACCGAAGCGAAATTTTTCTAAGTCCAACCGCCAAGAGTAAACTTTTTTCCTAGCGTTCCCAGACCATTATAAATATTAGATCATTGTATAATAACGCATTCTAACAATAAATATCAAGTATCAAAGCTTTAGGATGAATATTTATCGAATAAACTCAGAATAATGTTCCGGGCGCATTGCGAGCAACTTCGACCGAAGCGAAATTTTTCTAAGTCCAACCGCCAAGAGTAAACTTTTTTCCTAGCGTTCCCAGACCATTATAAATATTAGATCATTGTATAATACCGCATTCTAACAATAAATATCAAGTATCAAAGCTTTAGGATGAATATTTATCGAATAAACTCAGAATAATGTTCCGGGCGCATTGCGAGCAACTCCGACCGAGCGAAATTTTTCTAAGTCCAACCGCCAAGAGTAAACTTTTTTCCTAGCGTTCCCAGACCATTATAAATATTAGATCATTGTATAACAACGCATTCTAACAATAAATATCAAGTATCAAAGCTTTAGGATGAATATTTATCGAATAAACTCAGAATAATGTTCCGGGCGCATTGCGAGCAACTCCGACCGAGCGAAATTTTTCTAAGTCCAACCGCCAAGAGTAAACTTTTTTCCTAGCGTTCCCAGACCATTATAAATATTAGATCATTGTATAACAACGCATTCTAACAATAAATATCAAGTATCAAAGCTTTAGGATGAATATTTATCGAATAAACTCAGAATAATGTTCCGGGCGCATTGCGAGCAACTCCGACCGAGCGAAATTTTTCTAAGTCCAACCGCCAAGAGTAAACTTTTTTCCTAGCGTTCCCAGACCATTATAAATATTAGATCATTGTATAACAACGCATTCTAACAATAAATATCAAGTATCAAAGCTTTAGGATGAATATTTATCGAATAAACTCAGAATAATGTTCCGGGCGCATTGCGAGCAACTCCGACCGAGCGAAATTTTTCTAAGTCCAACCGCCAAGAGTAAACTTTTTTCCTAGCGTTCCCAGACAATTATAAATATTAGATCATTGTATAACAACGCATTCTAACAATAAATATCAAGTATCAAAGCTTTAGGATGAATATTTATCGAATAAACTCAGAATAATGTTCCGGGCGCATTGCGAGCAACTCCGACCGAGCGAAATTTTTCTAAGTCCAACCGCCAAGAGTAAACTTTTTTCCTAGCGTTCCCAGACCATTATAAATATTAGATCATCGTGTGGTAAAGCATTTCGAAGACAAATATCAAGTATCAAAGCTCTAGGATGAATATTTATCGAATAAACTCAGAATAATGTTCCGGGCGCATTGCGAGCAACTCCGACCGAGCGAAATTTTTCTAAGTCCAACCGCCAAGAGTAAACTTTTTTCCTAGCGTTCCCAGACCATTATAAATATTAGATCATTATATAACAACGCATTCTAACAATAAATATCAAGTATCAAAGCTTTAGGATGAATATTTATCGAATAAACTCAGAATAATGTTCCGGGCGCATTGCGAGCAACTCCGACCGAGCGAAATTTTTCTAAGTCCAACCGCCAAGAGTAAACTTTTTTCCTAGCGTTCCCAGACCATTATAAATATTAGATCATTGTATAACAACGCATTCTAACAATAAATATCAAGTATCAAAGCTTTAGGATGAATATTTATCGAATAAACTCAGAATAATGTTCCGGGCGCATTGCGAGCAACTCCGACCGAGCGAAATTTTTCTAAGTCCAACCGCCAAGAGTAAACTTTTTTCCTAGCGTTCCCAGACCATTATAAATATTAGATCATTGTATAACAACGCATTCTAACAATAAATATCAAGTATCAAAGCTTTAGGATGAATATTTATCGAATAAACTCAGAATAATGTTCCGGGCGCATTGCGAGCAACTCCGACCGAGCGAAATTTTTCTAAGTCCAACCGCCAAGAGTAAACTTTTTTCCTAGCGTTCCCAGACAATTATAAATATTAGATCATTGTATAACAACGCATTCTAACAATAAATATCAAGTATCAAAGCTTTAGGATGAATATTTATCGAATAAACTCAGAATAATGTTCCGGGCGCATTACGAGCAACTCCGACCGAAGCGAAATTTTTCTAAGTCCAACCGCCAAGAGTAAACTTTTTTCCTAGCGTTCCCAGACCATTATAAATATTAGATCATTGTATAATAACGCATTCTAACAATAAATATCAAGTATCAAAGCTTTAGGATGAATATTTATCGAATAAACTCAGAATAATTTTCCGGGCGCATTGCGAGCAACTCCGACCGAGCGAAATTTTTCTAAGTCCAACCGCCAAGAGTAAACTTTTTTCCTAGCGTTCCCAGACCATTATAAATATTAGATCATCGTGTGGTAAAGCATTTCGAAGACAAATATCAAGTATCAAAGCTCTAGGATGAATATTTATCGAATAAACTCAGAATAATGTTCCGGGCGCATTGCGAGCAACTCCGACCGAGCGAAATTTTTCTAAGTCCAACCGCCAAGAGTAAACTTTTTTCCTAGCGTTCCCAGACCATTATAAATATTAGATCATCGTGTGGTAAAGCATTTCGAAGACAAATATCAAGTATCAAAGCTCTAGGATGAATATTTATCGAATAAACTCAGAATAATGTTCCGGGCGCATTGCGAGCAACTCCGACCGAGCGAAATTTTTCTAAGTCCAACCGCCAAGAGTAAACTTTTTTCCTAGCGTTCCCAGACCATTATAAATATTAGATCATTGTATAATAACGCATTCTAACAATAAATATCAAGTATCAAAGCTTTAGGATGAATATTTATCGAATAAACTCAGAATAATGTTCCGGGCGCATTGCGAGCAACTCCGACCGAAGCGAAATTTTTCTAAGTCCAACCGCCAAGAGTAAACTTTTTTCCTAGCGTTCCCAGACCATTATAAATATTAGATCATTGTATAATAACGCATTCTAACAATAAATATCAAGTATCAAAGCTTTAGGATGAATATTTATCGAATAAACTCAGAATAATGTTCCGGGCGCATTGCGAGCAACTCCGACCGAAGCGAAATTTTTCTAAGTCCAACCGCCAAGAGTAAACTTTTTTCCTAGCGTTCCCAGACCATTATAAATATTAGATCATTGTATAATACCGCATTCTAACAATAAATATCAAGTATCAAAGCTTTAGGATGAATATTTATCGAATAAACTCAGAATAATGTTCCGGGCGCATTGCGAGCAACTCCGACCGAGCGAAATTTTTCTAAGTCCAACCGCCAAGAGTAAACTTTTTTCCTAGCGTTCCCAGACAATTATAAATATTAGATCATTGTATAACAACGCATTCTAACAATAAATATCAAGTATCAAAGCTTTAGGATGAATATTTATCGAATAAACTCAGAATAATGTTCCGGGCGCATTACGAGCAACTCCGACCGAAGCGAAATTTTTCTAAGTCCAACCGCCAAGAGTAAACTTTTTTCCTAGCGTTCCCAGACAATTATAAATATTAGATCATCGTGTGGTAAAGCATTTCGAAGACAAATATCAAGTATGAAAGCGCTCGGATGAGTATTTATCGAATAAACTGAGAATAATGTTCGGAGCGCATAGTTTGCTCGGCCGCTCGAACGAATCGTTCGCGCGCCGAGGCGCGTCGGATCGCCCTGCGAAGGAGCTCGAGCGAAATTTTTCTAAGTCCAACCGCCAAGAGTAAACTTTTCTCCCCGAGCTCCCGCACGACTTTAATCGTTATATCCACGCACGATACCGCTTGTCATCAATATTTCTCGAGTTTCAAAGCTCTCGGACGCGTATTGCTCCAGTTTTTGTGAAATATTGCTCCGACCGCCAAGAGTAAACTTATCTTTCCGGCTTACTCGGACAATTATAAATATTAGATCATCGTGTGGTAAAGCATTTCGAAGACAAATATCAAGTATGAAAGCGCTCGGATGAGTATTTATCGAATAAACTGAGAATAATGTTCCGGGCGCATTGCGAGCAACTCCGACCGAGCGAAATTTTTCTAAGTCCAACCGCCAAGAGTAAACTTTTTTCCTAGCGTTCCCAGACAATTATAAATATTAGATCATCGTGTGGTAAAGCATTTCGAAGACAAATATCAAGTATGAAAGCGCTCGGATGAGTATTTATCGAATAAACTGAGAATAATGTTCCGGGCGCATTGCGAGCAACTCCGACCGAAGCGAAATTTTTCTAAGTCCAACCGCCAAGAGTAAACTTTTTTCCTAGCGTTCCCAGACCATTATAAATATTAGATCATTGTATAATAACGCATTCTAACAATAAATATCAAGTATCAAAGCTTTAGGATGAATATTTATCGAATAAACTCAGAATAATGTTCCGGGCGCATTGCGAGCAACTCCGACCGAGCGAAATTTTTCTAAGTCCAACCGCCAAGAGTAAACTTTTTTCCTAGCGTTCCCAGACCATTATAAATATTAGATCATTATATAACAACGCATTCTAACAATAAATATCAAGTATCAAAGCTTTAGGATGAATATTTATCGAATAAACTCAGAATAATGTTCCGGGCGCATTGCGAGCAACTCCGACCGAGCGAAATTTTTCTAAGTCCAACCGCCAAGAGTAAACTTTTTTCCTAGCGTTCCCAGACCATTATAAATATTAGATCATTGTATAACAACGCATTCTAACAATAAATATCAAGTATCAAAGCTTTAGGATGAATATTTATCGAATAAACTCAGAATAATGTTCCGGGCGCATTGCGAGCAACTCCGACCGAGCGAAATTTTTCTAAGTCCAACCGCCAAGAGTAAACTTTTTTCCTAGCGTTCCCAGACCATTATAAATATTAGATCATTGTATAACAACGCATTCTAACAATAAATATCAAGTATCAAAGCTTTAGGATGAATATTTATCGAATAAACTCAGAATAATGTTCCGGGCGCATTGCGAGCAACTCCGACCGAGCGAAATTTTTCTAAGTCCAACCGCCAAGAGTAAACTTTTTTCCTAGCGTTCCCAGACAATTATAAATATTAGATCATTGTATAACAACGCATTCTAACAATAAATATCAAGTATCAAAGCTTTAGGATGAATATTTATCGAATAAACTCAGAATAATGTTCCGGGCGCATTACGAGCAACTCCGACCGAAGCGAAATTTTTCTAAGTCCAACCGCCAAGAGTAAACTTTTTTCCTAGCGTTCCCAGACCATTATAAATATTAGATCATTGTATAATAACGCATTCTAACAATAAATATCAAGTATCAAAGCTTTAGGATGAATATTTATCGAATAAACTCAGAATAATTTTCCGGGCGCATTGCGAGCAACTCCGACCGAGCGAAATTTTTCTAAGTCCAACCGCCAAGAGTAAACTTTTTTCCTAGCGTTCCCAGACCATTATAAATATTAGATCATCGTGTGGTAAAGCATTTCGAAGACAAATATCAAGTATCAAAGCTCTAGGATGAATATTTATCGAATAAACTCAGAATAATGTTCCGGGCGCATTGCGAGCAACTCCGACCGAGCGAAATTTTTCTAAGTCCAACCGCCAAGAGTAAACTTTTTTCCTAGCGTTCCCAGACCATTATAAATATTAGATCATCGTGTGGTAAAGCATTTCGAAGACAAATATCAAGTATCAAAGCTCTAGGATGAATATTTATCGAATAAACTCAGAATAATGTTCCGGGCGCATTGCGAGCAACTCCGACCGAGCGAAATTTTTCTAAGTCCAACCGCCAAGAGTAAACTTTTTTCCTAGCGTTCCCAGACCATTATAAATATTAGATCATTGTATAACAACGCATTCTAACAATAAATATCAAGTATCAAAGCTTTAGGATGAATATTTATCGAATAAACTCAGAATAATGTTCCGGGCGCATTGCGAGCAACTCCGACCGAGCGAAATTTTTCTAAGTCCAACCGCCAAGAGTAAACTTTTTTCCTAGCGTTCCCAGACCATTATAAATATTAGATCATTGTATAACAACGCATTCTAACAATAAATATCAAGTATCAAAGCTTTAGGATGAATATTTATCGAATAAACTCAGAATAATGTTCCGGGCGCATTGCGAGCAACTCCGACCGAGCGAAATTTTTCTAAGTCCAACCGCCAAGAGTAAACTTTTTTCCTAGCGTTCCCAGACCATTATAAATATTAGATCATTGTATAATAACGCATTCTAACAATAAATATCAAGTATCAAAGCTTTAGGATGAATATTTATCGAATATACTCAGAATAATGTTCCGGGCGCATTGCGAGCAACTCCGACCGAAGCGAAATTTTTCTAAGTCCAACCGCCAAGAGTAAACTTTTTTCCTAGCGTTCCCAGACCATTATAAATATTAGATCATTGTATAATAACGCATTCTAACAATAAATATCAAGTATCAAAGCTTTAGGATGAATATTTATCGAATAAACTCAGAATAATGTTCCGGGCGCATTGCGAGCAACTTCGACCGAAGCGAAATTTTTCTAAGTCCAACCGCCAAGAGTAAACTTTTTTCCTAGCGTTCCCAGACCATTATAAATATTAGATCATTGTATAATACCGCATTCTAACAATAAATATCAAGTATCAAAGCTTTAGGATGAATATTTATCGAATAAACTCAGAATAATGTTCCGGGCGCATTGCGAGCAACTCCGACCGAGCGAAATTTTTCTAAGTCCAACCGCCAAGAGTAAACTTTTTTCCTAGCGTTCCCAGACCATTATAAATATTAGATCATTGTATAACAACGCATTCTAACAATAAATATCAAGTATCAAAGCTTTAGGATGAATATTTATCGAATAAACTCAGAATAATGTTCCGGGCGCATTGCGAGCAACTCCGACCGAGCGAAATTTTTCTAAGTCCAACCGCCAAGAGTAAACTTTTTTCCTAGCGTTCCCAGACAATTATAAATATTAGATCATTGTATAACAACGCATTCTAACAATAAATATCAAGTATCAAAGCTTTAGGATGAATATTTATCGAATAAACTCAGAATAATGTTCCGGGCGCATTACGAGCAACTCCGACCGAAGCGAAATTTTTCTAAGTCCAACCGCCAAGAGTAAACTTTTTTCCTAGCGTTCCCAGACCATTATAAATATTAGATCATTGTATAATAACGCATTCTAACAATAAATATCAAGTATCAAAGCTTTAGGATGAATATTTATCGAATAAACTCAGAATAATGTTCCGGGCGCATTGCGAGCAACTCCGACCGAAGCGAAATTTTTCTAAGTCCAACCGCCAAGAGTAAACTTTTTTCCTAGCGTTCCCAGACCATTATAAATATTAGATCATCGTGTGGTAAAGCATTTCGAAGACAAATATCAAGTATCAAAGCTCTAGGATGAATATTTATCGAATAAACTCAGAATAATGTTCCGGGCGCATTGCGAGCAACTCCGACCGAGCGAAATTTTTCTAAGTCCAACCGCCAAGAGTAAACTTTTTTCCTAGCGTTCCCAGACCATTATAAATATTAGATCATTGTATAATAACGCATTCTAACAATAAATATCAAGTATCAAAGCTTTAGGATGAATATTTATCGAATAAACTGAGAATAATGTTCCGGGCGCATTGCGAGCAACTCCGACCGAGCGAAATTTTTCTAAGTCCAACCGCCAAGAGTAAACTTTTTTCCTAGCGTTCCCAGACAATTATAAATATTAGATCATCGTGTGGTAAAGCATTTCGAAGACAAATATCAAGTATGAAAGCGCTCGGATGAGTATTTATCGAATAAACTGAGAATAATGTTCCGGGCGCATTGCGAGCAACTCCGACCGAAGCGAAATTTTTCTAAGTCCAACCGCCAAGAGTAAACTTTTTTCCTAGCGTTCCCAGACCATTATAAATATTAGATCATTATATAACAACGCATTCTAACAATAAATATCAAGTATCAAAGCTTTAGGATGAATATTTATCGAATAAACTCAGAATAATGTTCCGGGCGCATTGCGAGCAACTCCGACCGAGCGAAATTTTTCTAAGTCCAACCGCCAAGAGTAAACTTTTTTCCTAGCGTTCCCAGACCATTATAAATATTAGATCATTGTATAACAACGCATTCTAACAATAAATATCAAGTATCAAAGCTTTAGGATGAATATTTATCGAATAAACTCAGAATAATGTTCCGGGCGCATTGCGAGCAACTCCGACCGAGCGAAATTTTTCTAAGTCCAACCGCCAAGAGTAAACTTTTTTCCTAGCGTTCCCAGACCATTATAAATATTAGATCATTGTATAACAACGCATTCTAACAATAAATATCAAGTATCAAAGCTTTAGGATGAATATTTATCGAATAAACTCAGAATAATGTTCCGGGCGCATTGCGAGCAACTCCGACCGAGCGAAATTTTTCTAAGTCCAACCGCCAAGAGTAAACTTTTTTCCTAGCGTTCCCAGACAATTATAAATATTAGATCATTGTATAACAACGCATTCTAACAATAAATATCAAGTATCAAAGCTTTAGGATGAATATTTATCGAATAAACTCAGAATAATGTTCCGGGCGCATTACGAGCAACTCCGACCGAAGCGAAATTTTTCTAAGTCCAACCGCCAAGAGTAAACTTTTTTCCTAGCGTTCCCAGACCATTATAAATATTAGATCATTGTATAATAACGCATTCTAACAATAAATATCAAGTATCAAAGCTTTAGGATGAATATTTATCGAATAAACTCAGAATAATTTTCCGGGCGCATTGCGAGCAACTCCGACCGAGCGAAATTTTTCTAAGTCCAACCGCCAAGAGTAAACTTTTTTCCTAGCGTTCCCAGACCATTATAAATATTAGATCATCGTGTGGTAAAGCATTTCGAAGACAAATATCAAGTATCAAAGCTCTAGGATGAATATTTATCGAATAAACTCAGAATAATGTTCCGGGCGCATTGCGAGCAACTCCGACCGAGCGAAATTTTTCTAAGTCCAACCGCCAAGAGTAAACTTTTTTCCTAGCGTTCCCAGACCATTATAAATATTAGATCATCGTGTGGTAAAGCATTTCGAAGACAAATATCAAGTATCAAAGCTCTAGGATGAATATTTATCGAATAAACTCAGAATAATGTTCCGGGCGCATTGCGAGCAACTCCGACCGAGCGAAATTTTTCTAAGTCCAACCGCCAAGAGTAAACTTTTTTCCTAGCGTTCCCAGACCATTATAAATATTAGATCATTGTATAATAACGCATTCTAACAATAAATATCAAGTATCAAAGCTTTAGGATGAATATTTATCGAATAAACTCAGAATAATGTTCCGGGCGCATTGCGAGCAACTCCGACCGAAGCGAAATTTTTCTAAGTCCAACCGCCAAGAGTAAACTTTTTTCCTAGCGTTCCCAGACCATTATAAATATTAGATCATTGTATAATAACGCATTCTAACAATAAATATCAAGTATCAAAGCTTTAGGATGAATATTTATCGAATAAACTCAGAATAATGTTCCGGGCGCATTGCGAGCAACTCCGACCGAAGCGAAATTTTTCTAAGTCCAACCGCCAAGAGTAAACTTTTTTCCTAGCGTTCCCAGACCATTATAAATATTAGATCATTGTATAATACCGCATTCTAACAATAAATATCAAGTATCAAAGCTTTAGGATGAATATTTATCGAATAAACTCAGAATAATGTTCCGGGCGCATTGCGAGCAACTCCGACCGAGCGAAATTTTTCTAAGTCCAACCGCCAAGAGTAAACTTTTTTCCTAGCGTTCCCAGACAATTATAAATATTAGATCATTGTATAACAACGCATTCTAACAATAAATATCAAGTATCAAAGCTTTAGGATGAATATTTATCGAATAAACTCAGAATAATGTTCCGGGCGCATTACGAGCAACTCCGACCGAAGCGAAATTTTTCTAAGTCCAACCGCCAAGAGTAAACTTTTTTCCTAGCGTTCCCAGACAATTATAAATATTAGATCATCGTGTGGTAAAGCATTTCGAAGACAAATATCAAGTATGAAAGCGCTCGGATGAGTATTTATCGAATAAACTGAGAATAATGTTCGGAGCGCATAGTTTGCTCGGCCGCTCGAACGAATCGTTCGCGCGCCGAGGCGCGTCGGATCGCCCTGCGAAGGAGCTCGAGCGAAATTTTTCTAAGTCCAACCGCCAAGAGTAAACTTTTCTCCCCGAGCTCCCGCACGACTTTAATCGTTATATCCACGCACGATACCGCTTGTCATCAATATTTCTCGAGTTTCAAAGCTCTCGGACGCGTATTGCTCCAGTTTTTGTGAAATATTGCTCCGACCGCCAAGAGTAAACTTATCTTTCCGGCTTACTCGGACAATTATAAATATTAGATCATCGTGTGGTAAAGCATTTCGAAGACAAATATCAAGTATGAAAGCGCTCGGATGAGTATTTATCGAATAAACTGAGAATAATGTTCCGGGCGCATTGCGAGCAACTCCGACCGAGCGAAATTTTTCTAAGTCCAACCGCCAAGAGTAAACTTTTTTCCTAGCGTTCCCAGACAATTATAAATATTAGATCATCGTGTGGTAAAGCATTTCGAAGACAAATATCAAGTATGAAAGCGCTCGGATGAGTATTTATCGAATAAACTGAGAATAATGTTCCGGGCGCATTGCGAGCAACTCCGACCGAAGCGAAATTTTTCTAAGTCCAACCGCCAAGAGTAAACTTTTTTCCTAGCGTTCCCAGACCATTATAAATATTAGATCATTGTATAATAACGCATTCTAACAATAAATATCAAGTATCAAAGCTTTAGGATGAATATTTATCGAATAAACTCAGAATAATGTTCCGGGCGCATTGCGAGCAACTCCGACCGAGCGAAATTTTTCTAAGTCCAACCGCCAAGAGTAAACTTTTTTCCTAGCGTTCCCAGACCATTATAAATATTAGATCATTATATAACAACGCATTCTAACAATAAATATCAAGTATCAAAGCTTTAGGATGAATATTTATCGAATAAACTCAGAATAATGTTCCGGGCGCATTGCGAGCAACTCCGACCGAGCGAAATTTTTCTAAGTCCAACCGCCAAGAGTAAACTTTTTTCCTAGCGTTCCCAGACCATTATAAATATTAGATCATTGTATAACAACGCATTCTAACAATAAATATCAAGTATCAAAGCTTTAGGATGAATATTTATCGAATAAACTCAGAATAATGTTCCGGGCGCATTGCGAGCAACTCCGACCGAGCGAAATTTTTCTAAGTTCAACCGCCAAGAGTAAACTTTTTTCCTAGCGTTCCCAGACAATTATAAATATTAGATCATCGTGTGGTAAAGCATTTCGAAGACAAATATCAAGTATGAAAGCGCTCGGATGAGTATTTATCGAATAAACTGAGAATAATGTTCCGAGTTATATTTCGACGTGTACTAATCGTGTTCTATCGGTCGTGCGGGTAAACGGCGGGAGTCAGTTTTGGTCTGTACTGTTAGGTAGATCGTCCCCGGATATGTTTGCGATGCGCGTGTTTGGATTAACGAGATTCCCTCTGTCCCTTTTTTTTTTTTCGTTCGAACCATGTCTGTGGATTTGTGCGGATATTGGGATGCCGGTTTTGGGCCATTTAATTGTCAATAAAACAACATGTAATTCGTTGAAATAATACAATATGTTGATATTGTATTATATTATTCGTATCTTATTAATAAAATAAAAAATTTATATTTTAATTTTTTACTTTTAAATCACATGTATTATTTTCAGGTGGCATTCGTATGGGATAATTGGTTATTTCAGCTACATTGTTCTAATAATATAAGGAATATGCTGCTAGAACTGCGGCAATACGCTGCTAGAAGATGAAGCAGTACGGCGCTACAACATGAAGCTATACGCCGCTGGAACTCTGGAAATGGGCCGCTGTAACTGAAAGCAGTACGCTGCTGTAAATAAGGCAATACGCCGCTGTAAGTAGAAGCAACACGCCGCTGTGAATAAGGCAATACGCCGCTGTAAATAGAGGCAATACGCCGCTGTGAATAAGGCAATACGCCGCTGTAAGTAGAAGCAACACGCCGCTGTGAATAGAGGCAATACGCCGCTGTGAATAAGGCAATACGCCGCTGTAAGTAGAAGCAACACGCCGCTGTGAATAAGGCAATACGCCGCTGTAAGTAGAAGCAACACGCCGCTGTGAACAAGGCAATACGCCGCTGTGAACAAGGCAATACGCCGCTGTGAACAAGGCAATACGCCGCTGTGGATAGAAGCAATACGCCGCTGTAAGTAGAAGCAACACGCCGCTGTGAATAAGGCAATACGCCGCTGTAAGTAGAAGCAACACGCCGCTGTGAACAAGGCAATACGCCGCTGTGAACAAGGCAATACGCCGCTGTGGATAGAAGCAATACGCCGCTGTAAGTAGAAGCAACACGCCGCTGTGAATAAGGCAATACGCCGCTGTAAGTAGAAGCAACACGCCGCTGTGAACAAGGCAATACGCCGCTGTGGATAGAAGCAATACGCCGCTGCAGACGAAAGCAATACGCCGCCGGAACTGAAAGCAATACGCCGCTGCAGACGAAAGCAATACGCCGCTACA
>NW_027469345.1:107500-162500 GCF_051020765.1 Lasioglossum baleicum
TCGAATTCTCAGAGAACCTTTCGAACGAGTTTATATCATATTCCTCCCTCAATCTCTCTTCTCTCTTATAGTTTTGTATAAATTCATTTTTACTCGTTCGAATTCTCAGAGAACCTTTCGAACGAGTTTATATCATATTCCTCCCTCAATCTCTTCTCTCTTATAGTTTTGAATAAATTCATTTTTACTCGTTCGAATTCTCAGAGAACCTTTCGAACGAGTTTATATCATATTCCTCCCTCAATCTCTTCTCTCTTAAGTTTTGTATAAATTCATTTTTACTCGTTCGAATTCTCAGAGAACCTTTCGAACGAGTTTATATCATATTGCCACCTTCCTTCTTTTCCTTTCTTTCTTAACCTCGAACAAATTCATTTGCCAGATATTCCTGCGTTCTCGGTTTATATTTTTCTCATAACATCACAAATCATTAAGTGTAGTGCATAAAATTCATGTTTAATATTTCCCTTTTGGGTTTCTCTCGAGAACAAATTCTTATATTTCCTTGCGTTCTCAGGTTGAGCTAACATCAGTAGCACGAGTATCCCACGTAGCACGTAACCACGGGCGCTGGACAATCGACACAAGTGCCGAGGAAGCGCGGACAGGACGCATGCTGGGCTCTGGGTGTAACAATGCCCCTCCGAAAGCCAACCTCATTTTATTTACTTTTCGTTTCTCTGCAAACAAGAAGTTTGACTTCTTTCTAGTTTTAGTTTCTCTCAAACATCTTTCCATAACTATCTCAAACTTTTAGCTCGGATAGAAGAGTTGATGCTCAGTTAGTACGAGTATACACATCAGTGCATACAAGTCACCAACCTCCTCGATGGGAGGCTCGCCACATAAGGGCCATTCGGTCTTAGACACCGACCCGTGGCAATGCTGTGTAGAGAAAAGTTCGAAACGAAGTACGGAACGAAACAGTCGAGACCGAAGTCTCGAGGCGCCGTGAACTGCTTCTCGACCGAGATCGTAGAATAGCCCCAAGCGCGCGCTGAACCGCCCGACTCGCCGAACCGTCGAGTCTCTTAAGGATACCGAACGGCCGGCAAGGACGCCGGCGCCGCGCGGTGAATAGCACGCGCGCTTATGGGTGCAAACCGCCGCGGCAACAGCCCGTCCGGCGGGGCTGTTGGGACTTAGAAAAATTTTTGCATGAAAAATTTTTTTGTACAACACAATAAATATTTATATTTCCAGGATATTTAACACAAAATATTCAACTTTTCATATACTATCTCGGCACTTTGAACATTTTTCAAGTCCAACCGCCAAGAGTAAACTTTTTTCCTAGCGTTCCCAGACCATTATAAATATTAGATCATTGTATAATAACGCATTCTAACAATAAATATCAAGTATCAAAGGTCTAGGATGAATATTTATCGAATAAACTCAGAATAATGTTCCGGGCGCATTGCGTGCAACTCCGACCGAAGCGAAATTTTTCTAAGTCCAACCGCCAAGAGTAAACTTTTTTCCTAGCGTTCCCAGACCATTATAAATATTAGATCATTGTATAACAACGCATTCTAACAATAAATATCAAGTATCAAAGCTCTAGGATGAATATTTATCGAATAAACTCAGAATAATGTTCCGGGCGCATTGCGAGCAACTCCGACCGAGCGAAATTTTTCTAAGTCCAACCGCCAAGAGTAAACTTTTTTCCAAAGCGTTCCCAGACCATTATAAATATTAGATCATCGTGTGGTAAAGCATTTCGAAGACAAATATCAAGTATCAAAGCTCTAGGATGAATATTTATCGAATAAACTCAGAATAATGTTCCGGGCGCATTGCGAGCAACTCCGACCGAGCGAAATTTTTCTAAGTCCAACCGCCAAGAGTAAACTTTTTTCCTAGCGTTCCCAGACCATTATAAATATTAGATCATCGTGTGGTAAAGCATTTCGAAGACAAATATCAAGTATCAAAGCTCTAGGATGAATATTTATCGAATAAACTCAGAATAATGTTCCGGGCGCATTGCGAGCAACTCCGACCGAGCGAAATTTTTCTAAGTCCAACCGCCAAGAGTAAACTTTTTTCCTAGCGTTCCCAGACCATTATAAATATTAGATCATTGTATAATAACGCATTCTAACAATAAATATCAAGTATCAAAGCTTTAGGATGAATATTTATCGAATAAACTGAGAATAATGTTCCGGGCGCATTGCGAGCAACTCCGACCGAGCGAAATTTTTCTAAGTCCAACCGCCAAGAGTAAACTTTTTTCCTAGCGTTCCCAGACCATTATAAATATTAGATCATCGTGTGGTAAAGCATTTCGAAGACAAATATCAAGTATGAAAGCTCTAGGATGAATATTTATCGAATAAACTCAGAATAATGTTCCGGGCGCATTGCGAGCAACTCCAACCGAGCGAAATTTTTCTAAGTCCAACCGCCAAGAGTAAACTTTTTTCCTAGCGTTCCCAGACCATTATAAATATTAGATCATTGTATAACAACGCATTCTAACAATAAATATCAAGTATCAAAGCTTTAGGATGAATATTTATCGAATAAACTCAGAATAATGTTCCGGGCGCATTGCGAGCAACTCCGACCGAGCGAAATTTTTCTAAGTCCAACCGCCAAGAGTAAACTTTTTTCCTAGCGTTCCCAGACCATTATAAATATTAGATCATTGTATAACAACGCATTCTAACAATAAATATCAAGTATCAAAGCTTTAGGATGAATATTTATCGAATAAACTCAGAATAATGTTCCGGGCGCATTGCGAGCAACTCCGACCGAGCGAAATTTTTCTAAGTCCAACCGCCAAGAGTAAACTTTTTTCCTAGCGTTCCCAGACCATTATAAATATTAGATCATTGTATAACAACGCATTCTAACAATAAATATCAAGTATCAAAGCTCTAGGATGAATATTTATCGAATAAACTCAGAATAATGTTCCGGGCGCATTGCCAGCAACTCCGACCGAAGCGAAATTTTTCTAAGTCCAACCGCCAAGAGTAAACTTTTTTCCTAGCGTTCCCAGACCATTATAAATATTAGATCATCGTGTGGTAAAGCATTTCGAAGACAAATATCAAGTATCAAAGCTCTAGGATGAATATTTATCGAATAAACTCAGAATAATGTTCCGGGCGCATTGCGAGCAACTCCGACCGAGCGAAATTTTTCTAAGTCCAACCGCCAAGAGTAAACTTTTTTCCAAAGCGTTCCCAGACCATTATAAATATTAGATCATTGTATAATAACGCATTCTAACAATAAATATCAAGTATCAAAGCTTTAGGATGAATATTTATCGAATAAACTCAGAATAATGTTCCGGGCGCATTGCGAGCAACTCCGACCGAGCGAAATTTTTCTAAGTCCAACCGCCAAGAGT
The DNA here is from genome assembly GCF_051020765.1 of Lasioglossum baleicum. Lineage (NCBI taxonomy): Eukaryota > Metazoa > Arthropoda > Insecta > Hymenoptera > Halictidae > Lasioglossum > Lasioglossum baleicum. Next base: position 110,877 of record NW_027469345.1, read on the forward strand.
AAACTTTTTTCCTAGCGTTCCCAGACCATTATAAATATTAGATCATTGTATAACAACGCATTCTAACAATAAATATCAAGTATCAAAGCTTTAGGATGAATATTTATCGAATAAACTGAGAATAATGTTCCGGGCGCATTGCGAGCAACTCCGACCGAGCGAAATTTTTCTAAGTCCAACCGCCAAGAGTAAACTTTTTTCCTAGCGTTCCCAGACAATTATAAATATTAGATCATCGTGTGGTAAAGCATTTCGAAGACAAATATCAAGTATGAAAGCGCTCGGATGAGTATTTATCGAATAAACTGAGAATAATGTTCGGAGCGCATAGTTTGCTCGGCCGCTCGAACGAATCGTTCGCGCGCCGAGGCGCGTCGGATCGCCCTGCGAAGGAGCTCGAGCGAAATTTTTCTAAGTCCAACCGCCAAGAGTAAACTTTTCTCCCCGAGCTCCCGCACGACTTTAATCGTTATATCCACGCACGATACCGCTTGTCATCAATATTTCTCGAGTTTCAAAGCTCTCGGACGCGTATTGCTCCAGTTTTTGTGAAATATTGCTCCGACCGCCAAGAGTAAACTTATCTTTCCGGCTTACTCGGACAATTATAAATATTAGATCATCGTGTGGTAAAGCATTTCGAAGACAAATATCAAGTATGAAAGCGCTCGGATGAGTATTTATCGAATAAACTGAGAATAATGTTCCGGGCGCATTGCGAGCAACTCCGACCGAGCGAAATTTTTCTAAGTCCAACCGCCAAGAGTAAACTTTTTTCCTAGCGTTCCCAGACAATTATAAATATTAGATCATCGTGTGGTAAAGCATTTCGAAGACAAATATCAAGTATGAAAGCGCTCGGATGAGTATTTATCGAATAAACTGAGAATAATGTTCCGGGCGCATTGCGAGCAACTCCGACCGAAGCGAAATTTTTCTAAGTCCAACCGCCAAGAGTAAACTTTTTTCCTAGCGTTCCCAGACCATTATAAATATTAGATCATTGTATAATAACGCATTCTAACAATAAATATCAAGTATCAAAGCTTTAGGATGAATATTTATCGAATAAACTCAGAATAATGTTCCGGGCGCATTGCGAGCAACTCCGACCGAGCGAAATTTTTCTAAGTCCAACCGCCAAGAGTAAACTTTTTTCCTAGCGTTCCCAGACCATTATAAATATTAGATCATTATATAACAACGCATTCTAACAATAAATATCAAGTATCAAAGCTTTAGGATGAATATTTATCGAATAAACTCAGAATAATGTTCCGGGCGCATTGCGAGCAACTCCGACCGAGCGAAATTTTTCTAAGTCCAACCGCCAAGAGTAAACTTTTTTCCTAGCGTTCCCAGACCATTATAAATATTAGATCATTGTATAACAACGCATTCTAACAATAAATATCAAGTATCAAAGCTTTAGGATGAATATTTATCGAATAAACTCAGAATAATGTTCCGGGCGCATTGCGAGCAACTCCGATCGAGCGAAATTTTTCTAAGTCCAACCGCCAAGAGTAAACTTTTTTCCTAGCGTTCCCAGACCATTATAAATATTAGATCATTGTATAACAACGCATTCTAACAATAAATATCAAGTATCAAAGCTTTAGGATGAATATTTATCGAATAAACTCAGAATAATGTTCCGGGCGCATTGCGAGCAACTCCGACCGAGCGAAATTTTTCTAAGTCCAACCGCCAAGAGTAAACTTTTTTCCTAGCGTTCCCAGACCATTATAAATATTAGATCATTGTATAACAACGCATTCTAACAATAAATATCAAGTATCAAAGCTCTAGGATGAATATTTATCGAATAAACTCAGAATAATGTTCCGGGCGCATTGCCAGCAACTCCGACCGAAGCGAAATTTTTCTAAGTCCAACCGCCAAGAGTAAACTTTTTTCCTAGCGTTCCCAGACCATTATAAATATTAGATCATCGTGTGGTAAAGCATTTCGAAGACAAATATCAAGTATCAAAGCTCTAGGATGAATATTTATCGAATAAACTGAGAATAATGTTCCGGGCGCATTGCGAGCAACTCCGACCGAGCGAAATTTTTCTAAGTCCAACCGCCAAGAGTAAACTTTTTTCCTAGCGTTCCCAGACAATTATAAATATTAGATCATCGTGTGGTAAAGCATTTCGAAGACAAATATCAAGTATGAAAGCGCTCGGATGAGTATTTATCGAATAAACTGAGAATAATGTTCGGAGCGCATAGTTTGCTCGGCCGCTCGAACGAATCGTTCGCGCGCCGAGGCGCGTCGGATCGCCCTGCGAAGGAGCTCGAGCGAAATTTTTCTAAGTCCAACCGCCAAGAGTAAACTTTTCTCCCCGAGCTCCCGCACGACTTTAATCGTTATATCCACGCACGATACCGCTTGTCATCAATATTTCTCGAGTTTCAAAGCTCTCGGACGCGTATTGCTCCAGTTTTTGTGAAATATTGCTCCGACCGCCAAGAGTAAACTTATCTTTCCGGCTTACTCGGACAATTATAAATATTAGATCATCGTGTGGTAAAGCATTTCGAAGACAAATATCAAGTATGAAAGCGCTCGGATGAGTATTTATCGAATAAACTGAGAATAATGTTCCGGGCGCATTGCGAGCAACTCCGACCGAGCGAAATTTTTCTAAGTCCAACCGCCAAGAGTAAACTTTTTTCCTAGCGTTCCCAGACAATTATAAATATTAGATCATCGTGTGGTAAAGCATTTCGAAGACAAATATCAAGTATGAAAGCGCTCGGATGAGTATTTATCGAATAAACTGAGAATAATGTTCCGGGCGCATTGCGAGCAACTCCGACCGAAGCGAAATTTTTCTAAGTCCAACCGCCAAGAGTAAACTTTTTTCCTAGCGTTCCCAGACCATTATAAATATTAGATCATTGTATAATAACGCATTCTAACAATAAATATCAAGTATCAAAGCTTTAGGATGAATATTTATCGAATAAACTCAGAATAATGTTCCGGGCGCATTGCGAGCAACTCCGACCGAGCGAAATTTTTCTAAGTCCAACCGCCAAGAGTAAACTTTTTTCCTAGCGTTCCCAGACCATTATAAATATTAGATCATTATATAACAACGCATTCTAACAATAAATATCAAGTATCAAAGCTTTAGGATGAATATTTATCGAATAAACTCAGAATAATGTTCCGGGCGCATTGCGAGCAACTCCGACCGAGCGAAATTTTTCTAAGTCCAACCGCCAAGAGTAAACTTTTTTCCTAGCGTTCCCAGACCATTATAAATATTAGATCATTGTATAACAACGCATTCTAACAATAAATATCAAGTATCAAAGCTTTAGGATGAATATTTATCGAATAAACTCAGAATAATGTTCCGGGCGCATTGCGAGCAACTCCGACCGAGCGAAATTTTTCTAAGTCCAACCGCCAAGAGTAAACTTTTTTCCTAGCGTTCCCAGACCATTATAAATATTAGATCATTGTATAACAACGCATTCTAACAATAAATATCAAGTATCAAAGCTTTAGGATGAATATTTATCGAATAAACTCAGAATAATGTTCCGGGCGCATTGCGAGCAACTCCGACCGAGCGAAATTTTTCTAAGTCCAACCGCCAAGAGTAAACTTTTTTCCTAGCGTTCCCAGACCATTATAAATATTAGATCATCGTGTGGTAAAGCATTTCGAAGGCAAATATCAAGTATCAAAGCTCTAGGATGAATATTTATCGAATAAACTCAGAATAATGTTCCGGGCGCATTGCGAGCAACTCCGACCGAGCGAAATTTTTCTAAGTCCAACCGCCAAGAGTAAACTTTTTTCCTAGCGTTCCCAGACCATTATAAATATTAGATCATTATATAACAACGCATTCTAACAATAAATATCAAGTATCAAAGCTTTAGGATGAATATTTATCGAATAAACTCAGAATAATGTTCCGGGCGCATTGCGAGCAACTCCGACCGAGCGAAATTTTTCTAAGTCCAACCGCCAAGAGTAAACTTTTTTCCTAGCGTTCCCAGACCATTATAAATATTAGATCATTATATAACAACGCATTCTAACAATAAATATCAAGTATCAAAGCTTTAGGATGAATATTTATCGAATAAACTCAGAATAATGTTCCGGGCGCATTGCGAGCAACTCCGACCGAGCGAAATTTTTCTAAGTCCAACCGCCAAGAGTAAACTTTTTTCCTAGCGTTCCCAGACCATTATAAATATTAGATCATTGTATAACAACGCATTCTAACAATAAATATCAAGTATCAAAGCTTTAGGATGAATATTTATCGAATAAACTCAGAATAATGTTCCGGGCGCATTGCGAGCAACTCCGATCGAGCGAAATTTTTCTAAGTCCAACCGCCAAGAGTAAACTTTTTTCCTAGCGTTCCCAGACCATTATAAATATTAGATCATTGTATAACAACGCATTCTAACAATAAATATCAAGTATCAAAGCTTTAGGATGAATATTTATCGAATAAACTCAGAATAATGTTCCGGGCGCATTGCGAGCAACTCCGACCGAGCGAAATTTTTCTAAGTCCAACCGCCAAGAGTAAACTTTTTTCCTAGCGTTCCCAGACAATTATAAATATTAGATCATTGTATAACAACGCATTCTAACAATAAATATCAAGTATCAAAGCTTTAGGATGAATATTTATCGAATAAACTCAGAATAATGTTCCGGGCGCATTACGAGCAACTCCGACCGAAGCGAAATTTTTCTAAGTCCAACCGCCAAGAGTAAACTTTTTTCCTAGCGTTCCCAGACCATTATAAATATTAGATCATCGTGTGGTAAAGCATTTCGAAGACAAATATCAAGTATCAAAGCTCTAGGATGAATATTTATCGAATAAACTGAGAATAATGTTCCGGGCGCATTGCGAGCAACTCCGACCGAGCGAAATTTTTCTAAGTCCAACCGCCAAGAGTAAACTTTTTTCCTAGCGTTCCCAGACAATTATAAATATTAGATCATCGTGTGGTAAAGCATTTCGAAGACAAATATCAAGTATGAAAGCGCTCGGATGAGTATTTATCGAATAAACTGAGAATAATGTTCGGAGCGCATAGTTTGCTCGGCCGCTCGAACGAATCGTTCGCGCGCCGAGGCGCGTCGGATCGCCCTGCGAAGGAGCTCGAGCGAAATTTTTCTAAGTCCAACCGCCAAGAGTAAACTTTTCTCCCCGAGCTCCCGCACGACTTTAATCGTTATATCCACGCACGATACCGCTTGTCATCAATATTTCTCGAGTTTCAAAGCTCTCGGACGCGTATTGCTCCAGTTTTTGTGAAATATTGCTCCGACCGCCAAGAGTAAACTTATCTTTCCGGCTTACTCGGACAATTATAAATATTAGATCATCGTGTGGTAAAGCATTTCGAAGACAAATATCAAGTATGAAAGCGCTCGGATGAGTATTTATCGAATAAACTGAGAATAATGTTCCGGGCGCATTGCGAGCAACTCCGACCGAGCGAAATTTTTCTAAGTCCAACCGCCAAGAGTAAACTTTTTTCCTAGCGTTCCCAGACAATTATAAATATTAGATCATCGTGTGGTAAAGCATTTCGAAGACAAATATCAAGTATGAAAGCGCTCGGATGAGTATTTATCGAATAAACTGAGAATAATGTTCCGGGCGCATTGCGAGCAACTCCGACCGAAGCGAAATTTTTCTAAGTCCAACCGCCAAGAGTAAACTTTTTTCCTAGCGTTCCCAGACCATTATAAATATTAGATCATTGTATAATAACGCATTCTAACAATAAATATCAAGTATCAAAGCTTTAGGATGAATATTTATCGAATAAACTCAGAATAATGTTCCGGGCGCATTGCGAGCAACTCCGACCGAGCGAAATTTTTCTAAGTCCAACCGCCAAGAGTAAACTTTTTTCCTAGCGTTCCCAGACCATTATAAATATTAGATCATTATATAACAACGCATTCTAACAATAAATATCAAGTATCAAAGCTTTAGGATGAATATTTATCGAATAAACTCAGAATAATGTTCCGGGCGCATTGCGAGCAACTCCGACCGAGCGAAATTTTTCTAAGTCCAACCGCCAAGAGTAAACTTTTTTCCTAGCGTTCCCAGACCATTATAAATATTAGATCATCGTGTGGTAAAGCATTTCGAAGACAAATATCAAGTATCAAAGCTCTAGGATGAATATTTATCGAATAAACTCAGAATAATGTTCCGGGCGCATTGCGAGCAACTCCGACCGAGCGAAATTTTTCTAAGTCCAACCGCCAAGAGTAAACTTTTTTCCTAGCGTTCCCAGACCATTATAAATATTAGATCATTGTATAATAACGCATTCTAACAATAAATATCAAGTATCAAAGCTCTAGGATGAATATTTATCGAATAAACTCAGAATAATGTTCCGGGCGCATTGCGAGCAACTCCGACCGAGCGAAATTTTTCTAAGTCCAACCGCCAAGAGTAAACTTTTTTCCTAGCGTTCCCAGACCATTATAAATATTAGATCATCGTGTGGTAAAGCATTTCGAAGACAAATATCAAGTATCAAAGCTCTAGGATGAATATTTACCGAATAAACTCAGAATAATGTTCCGGGCGCATTGCGAGCAACTCCAACCGAGCGAAATTTTTCTAAGTCCAACCGCCAAGAGTAAACTTTTTTCCTAGCGTTCCCAGACCATTATAAATATTAGATCATTGTATTATAACGCATTCTAACAATAAATATCAAGTATCAAAGCTTTAGGATGAATATTTATCGAATAAACTGAGAATAATGTTCCGGGCGCATTGCGAGCAACTCCGACCGAGCGAAATTTTTCTAAGTCCAACCGCCAAGAGTAAACTTTTTTCCTAGCGTTCCCAGACCATTATAAATATTAGATCATTATATAACAACGCATTCTAACAATAAATATCAAGTATCAAAGCTTTAGGATGAATATTTATCGAATAAACTCAGAATAATGTTCCGGGCGCATTGCGAGCAACTCCGACCGAGCGAAATTTTTCTAAGTCCAACCGCCAAGAGTAAACTTTTTTCCTAGCGTTCCCAGACCATTATAAATATTAGATCATTGTATAACAACGCATTCTAACAATAAATATCAAGTATCAAAGCTTTAGGATGAATATTTATCGAATAAACTCAGAATAATGTTCCGGGCGCATTGCGAGCAACTCCGACCGAGCGAAATTTTTCTAAGTCCAACCGCCAAGAGTAAACTTTTTTCCTAGCGTTCCCAGACCATTATAAATATTAGATCATTGTATAACAACGCATTCTAACAATAAATATCAAGTATCAAAGCTTTAGGATGAATATTTATCGAATAAACTCAGAATAATGTTCCGGGCGCATTGCGAGCAACTCCGACCGAGCGAAATTTTTCTAAGTCCAACCGCCAAGAGTAAACTTTTTTCCTAGCGTTCCCAGACAATTATAAATATTAGATCATTGTATAACAACGCATTCTAACAATAAATATCAAGTATCAAAGCTTTAGGATGAATATTTATCGAATAAACTCAGAATAATGTTCCGGGCGCATTACGAGCAACTCCGACCGAAGCGAAATTTTTCTAAGTCCAACCGCCAAGAGTAAACTTTTTTCCTAGCGTTCCCAGACCATTATAAATATTAGATCATCGTGTGGTAAAGCATTTCGAAGGCAAATATCAAGTATCAAAGCTCTAGGATGAATATTTATCGAATAAACTCAGAATAATGTTCCGGGCGCATTGCGAGCAACTCCGACCGAGCGAAATTTTTCTAAGTCCAACCGCCAAGAGTAAACTTTTTTCCTAGCGTTCCCAGACCATTATAAATATTAGATCATCGTGTGGTAAAGCATTTCGAAGACAAATATCAAGTATCAAAGCTCTAGGATGAATATTTATCGAATAAACTCAGAATAATGTTCCGGGCGCATTGCGAGCAACTCCGACCGAGCGAAATTTTTCTAAGTCCAACCGCCAAGAGTAAACTTTTTTCCTAGCGTTCCCAGACCATTATAAATATTAGATCATTGTATAATAACGCATTCTAACAATAAATATCAAGTATCAAAGCTCTAGGATGAATATTTATCGAATAAACTCAGAATAATGTTCCGGGCGCATTGCGAGCAACTCCGACCGAGCGAAATTTTTCTAAGTCCAACCGCCAAGAGTAAACTTTTTTCCTAGCGTTCCCAGACCATTATAAATATTAGATCATCGTGTGGTAAAGCATTTCGAAGACAAATATCAAGTATCAAAGCTCTAGGATGAATATTTACCGAATAAACTCAGAATAATGTTCCGGGCGCATTGCGAGCAACTCCAACCGAGCGAAATTTTTCTAAGTCCAACCGCCAAGAGTAAACTTTTTTCCTAGCGTTCCCAGACCATTATAAATATTAGATCATTGTATTATAACGCATTCTAACAATAAATATCAAGTATCAAAGCTTTAGGATGAATATTTATCGAATAAACTGAGAATAATGTTCCGGGCGCATTGCGAGCAACTCCGACCGAGCGAAATTTTTCTAAGTCCAACCGCCAAGAGTAAACTTTTTTCCTAGCGTTCCCAGACAATTATAAATATTAGATCATCGTGTGGTAAAGCATTTCGAAGACAAATATCAAGTATCAAAGCTCTAGGATGAATATTTATCGAATAAACTGAGAATAATGTTCCGGGCGCATTGCGAGCAACTCCGACCGAAGCGAAATTTTTCTAAGTCCAACCGCCAAGAGTAAACTTTTTTCCTAGCGTTCCCAGACCATTATAAATATTAGATCATTGTATAATAACGCATTCTAACAATAAATATCAAGTATCAAAGCTTTAGGATGAATATTTATCGAATAAACTCAGAATAATGTTCCGGGCGCATTGCGAGCAACTCCGACCGAGCGAAATTTTTCTAAGTCCAACCGCCAAGAGTAAACTTTTTTCCTAGCGTTCCCAGACCATTATAAATATTAGATCATCGTGTGGTAAAGCATTTCGAAGACAAATATCAAGTATCAAAGCTCTAGGATGAATATTTACCGAATAAACTCAGAATAATGTTCCGGGCGCATTGCGAGCAACTCCAACCGAGCGAAATTTTTCTAAGTCCAACCGCCAAGAGTAAACTTTTTTCCTAGCGTTCCCAGACCATTATAAATATTAGATCATTGTATTATAACGCATTCTAACAATAAATATCAAGTATCAAAGCTTTAGGATGAATATTTATCGAATAAACTGAGAATAATGTTCCGGGCGCATTGCGAGCAACTCCGACCGAGCGAAATTTTTCTAAGTCCAACCGCCAAGAGTAAACTTTTTTCCTAGCGTTCCCAGACAATTATAAATATTAGATCATCGTGTGGTAAAGCATTTCGAAGACAAATATCAAGTATCAAAGCTCTAGGATGAATATTTATCGAATAAACTGAGAATAATGTTCCGGGCGCATTGCGAGCAACTCCGACCGAAGCGAAATTTTTCTAAGTCCAACCGCCAAGAGTAAACTTTTTTCCTAGCGTTCCCAGACCATTATAAATATTAGATCATTGTATAATAACGCATTCTAACAATAAATATCAAGTATCAAAGCTTTAGGATGAATATTTATCGAATAAACTCAGAATAATGTTCCGGGCGCATTGCGAGCAACTCCGACCGAGCGAAATTTTTCTAAGTCCAACCGCCAAGAGTAAACTTTTTTCCTAGCGTTCCCAGACCATTATAAATATTAGATCATTATATAACAACGCATTCTAACAATAAATATCAAGTATCAAAGCTTTAGGATGAATATTTATCGAATAAACTCAGAATAATGTTCCGGGCGCATTGCGAGCAACTCCGACCGAGCGAAATTTTTCTAAGTCCAACCGCCAAGAGTAAACTTTTTTCCTAGCGTTCCCAGACCATTATAAATATTAGATCATTGTATAACAACGCATTCTAACAATAAATATCAAGTATCAAAGCTTTAGGATGAATATTTATCGAATAAACTCAGAATAATGTTCCGGGCGCATTGCGAGCAACTCCGACCGAGCGAAATTTTTCTAAGTCCAACCGCCAAGAGTAAACTTTTTTCCTAGCGTTCCCAGACCATTATAAATATTAGATCATTGTATAACAACGCATTCTAACAATAAATATCAAGTATCAAAGCTTTAGGATGAATATTTATCGAATAAACTAAGAATAATGTTCCGGGCGCATTGCGAGCAACTCCGACCGAGCGAAATTTTTCTAAGTCCAACCGCCAAGAGTAAACTTTTTTCCTAGCGTTCCCAGACAATTATAAATATTAGATCATTGTATAACAACGCATTCTAACAATAAATATCAAGTATCAAAGCTTTAGGATGAATATTTATCGAATAAACTCAGAATAATGTTCCGGGCGCATTACGAGCAACTCCGACCGAAGCGAAATTTTTCTAAGTCCAACCGCCAAGAGTAAACTTTTCTCCCCGAGCTCCCGCACGACTTTAATCGTTATATCCACGCACGATACCGCTTGTCATCAATATTTCTCGAGTTTCAAAGCTCTCGGACGCGTATTGCTCCAGTTTTTGTGAAATATTGCTCCGACCGCCAAGAGTAAACTTATCTTTCCGGCTTACTCGGACAATTATAAATATTAGATCATCGTGTGGTAAAGCATTTCGAAGACAAATATCAAGTATGAAAGCGCTCGGATGAGTATTTATCGAATAAACTGAGAATAATGTTCCGGGCGCATTGCGAGCAACTCCGACCGAGCGAAATTTTTCTAAGTCCAACCGCCAAGAGTAAACTTTTTTCCTAGCGTTCCCAGACAATTATAAATATTAGATCATCGTGTGGTAAAGCATTTCGAAGACAAATATCAAGTATGAAAGCGCTCGGATGAGTATTTATCGAATAAACTGAGAATAATGTTCCGGGCGCATTGCGAGCAACTCCGACCGAAGCGAAATTTTTCTAAGTCCAACCGCCAAGAGTAAACTTTTTTCCTAGCGTTCCCAGACCATTATAAATATTAGATCATTGTATAATAACGCATTCTAACAATAAATATCAAGTATCAAAGCTTTAGGATGAATATTTATCGAATAAACTCAGAATAATGTTCCGGGCGCATTGCGAGCAACTCCGACCGAGCGAAATTTTTCTAAGTCCAACCGCCAAGAGTAAACTTTTTTCCTAGCGTTCCCAGACCATTATAAATATTAGATCATTGTATAACAACGCATTCTAACAATAAATATCAAGTATCAAAGCTTTAGGATGAATATTTATCGAATAAACTCAGAATAATGTTCCGGGCGCATTGCGAGCAACTCCGACCGAGCGAAATTTTTCTAAGTCCAACCGCCAAGAGTAAACTTTTTTCCTAGCGTTCCCAGACAATTATAAATATTAGATCATTGTATAACAACGCATTCTAACAATAAATATCAAGTATCAAAGCTTTAGGATGAATATTTATCGAATAAACTCAGAATAATGTTCCGGGCGCATTACGAGCAACTCCGACCGAAGCGAAATTTTTCTAAGTCCAACCGCCAAGAGTAAACTTTTTTCCTAGCGTTCCCAGACCATTATAAATATTAGATCATCGTGTGGTAAAGCATTTCGAAGGCAAATATCAAGTATCAAAGCTCTAGGATGAATATTTATCGAATAAACTCAGAATAATGTTCCGGGCGCATTGCGAGCAACTCCGACCGAGCGAAATTTTTCTAAGTCCAACCGCCAAGAGTAAACTTTTTTCCTAGCGTTCCCAGACCATTATAAATATTAGATCATCGTGTGGTAAAGCATTTCGAAGACAAATATCAAGTATCAAAGCTCTAGGATGAATATTTATCGAATAAACTCAGAATAATGTTCCGGGCGCATTGCGAGCAACTCCGACCGAGCGAAATTTTTCTAAGTCCAACCGCCAAGAGTAAACTTTTTTCCTAGCGTTCCCAGACCATTATAAATATTAGATCATTGTATAATAACGCATTCTAACAATAAATATCAAGTATCAAAGCTCTAGGATGAATATTTATCGAATAAACTCAGAATAATGTTCCGGGCGCATTGCGAGCAACTCCGACCGAGCGAAATTTTTCTAAGTCCAACCGCCAAGAGTAAACTTTTTTCCTAGCGTTCCCAGACCATTATAAATATTAGATCATTGTATAACAACGCATTCTAACAATAAATATCAAGTATCAAAGCTTTAGGATGAATATTTATCGAATAAACTCAGAATAATGTTCCGGGCGCATTGCGAGCAACTCCGACCGAGCGAAATTTTTCTAAGTCCAACCGCCAAGAGTAAACTTTTTTCCTAGCGTTCCCAGACAATTATAAATATTAGATCATTGTATAACAACGCATTCTAACAATAAATATCAAGTATCAAAGCTTTAGGATGAATATTTATCGAATAAACTCAGAATAATGTTCCGGGCGCATTACGAGCAACTCCGACCGAAGCGAAATTTTTCTAAGTCCAACCGCCAAGAGTAAACTTTTTTCCTAGCGTTCCCAGACAATTATAAATATTAGATCATTGTATAACAACGCATTCTAACAATAAATATCAAGTATCAAAGCTTTAGGATGAATATTTATCGAATAAACTCAGAATAATGTTCCGGGCGCATTACGAGCAACTCCGACCGAAGCGAAATTTTTCTAAGTCCAACCGCCAAGAGTAAACTTTTTTCCTAGCGTTCCCAGACCATTATAAATATTAGATCATCGTGTGGTAAAGCATTTCGAAGGCAAATATCAAGTATCAAAGCTCTAGGATGAATATTTATCGAATAAACTCAGAATAATGTTCCGGGCGCATTGCGAGCAACTCCGACCGAGCGACATTTTTCTAAGTCCAACCGCCAAGAGTAAACTTTTTTCCTAGCGTTCCCAGACCATTATAAATATTAGATCATCGTGTGGTAAAGCATTTCGAAGACAAATATCAAGTATCAAAGCTCTAGGATGAATATTTATCGAATAAACTCAGAATAATGTTCCGGGCGCATTGCGAGCAACTCCGACCGAGCGAAATTTTTCTAAGTCCAACCGCCAAGAGTAAACTTTTTTCCTAGCGTTCCCAGACCATTATAAATATTAGATCATTGTATAATAACGCATTCTAACAATAAATATCAAGTATCAAAGCTCTAGGATGAATATTTATCGAATAAACTCAGAATAATGTTCCGGGCGCATTGCGAGCAACTCCGACCGAGCGAAATTTTTCTAAGTCCAACCGCCAAGAGTAAACTTTTTTCCTAGCGTTCCCAGACAATTATAAATATTAGATCATTGTATAACAACGCATTCTAACAATAAATATCAAGTATCAAAGCTTTAGGATGAATATTTATCGAATAAACTCAGAATAATGTTCCGGGCGCATTACGAGCAACTCCGACCGAAGCGAAATTTTTCTAAGTCCAACCGCCAAGAGTAAACTTTTTTCCTAGCGTTCCCAGACCATTATAAATATTAGATCATCGTGTGGTAAAGCATTTCGAAGACAAATATCAAGTATCAAAGCTCTAGGATGAATATTTATCGAATAAACTGAGAATAATGTTCCGGGCGCATTGCGAGCAACTCCGACCGAGCGAAATTTTTCTAAGTCCAACCGCCAAGAGTAAACTTTTTTCCTAGCGTTCCCAGACAATTATAAATATTAGATCATCGTGTGGTAAAGCATTTCGAAGACAAATATCAAGTATGAAAGCGCTCGGATGAGTATTTATCGAATAAACTGAGAATAATGTTCGGAGCGCATAGTTTGCTCGGCCGCTCGAACGAATCGTTCGCGCGCCGAGGCGCGTCGGATCGCCCTGCGAAGGAGCTCGAGCGAAATTTTTCTAAGTCCAACCGCCAAGAGTAAACTTTTCTCCCCGAGCTCCCGCACGACTTTAATCGTTATATCCACGCACGATACCGCTTGTCATCAATATTTCTCGAGTTTCAAAGCTCTCGGACGCGTATTGCTCCAGTTTTTGTGAAATATTGCTCCGACCGCCAAGAGTAAACTTATCTTTCCGGCTTACTCGGACAATTATAAATATTAGATCATCGTGTGGTAAAGCATTTCGAAGACAAATATCAAGTATGAAAGCGCTCGGATGAGTATTTATCGAATAAACTGAGAATAATGTTCCGGGCGCATTGCGAGCAACTCCGACCGAGCGAAATTTTTCTAAGTCCAACCGCCAAGAGTAAACTTTTTTCCTAGCGTTCCCAGACAATTATAAATATTAGATCATCGTGTGGTAAAGCATTTCGAAGACAAATATCAAGTATGAAAGCGCTCGGATGAGTATTTATCGAATAAACTGAGAATAATGTTCCGGGCGCATTGCGAGCAACTCCGACCGAAGCGAAATTTTTCTAAGTCCAACCGCCAAGAGTAAACTTTTTTCCTAGCGTTCCCAGACCATTATAAATATTAGATCATTGTATAATAACGCATTCTAACAATAAATATCAAGTATCAAAGCTTTAGGATGAATATTTATCGAATAAACTCAGAATAATGTTCCGGGCGCATTGCGAGCAACTCCGACCGAGCGAAATTTTTCTAAGTCCAACCGCCAAGAGTAAACTTTTTTCCTAGCGTTCCCAGACCATTATAAATATTAGATCATTATATAACAACGCATTCTAACAATAAATATCAAGTATCAAAGCTTTAGGATGAATATTTATCGAATAAACTCAGAATAATGTTCCGGGCGCATTGCGAGCAACTCCGACCGAGCGAAATTTTTCTAAGTCCAACCGCCAAGAGTAAACTTTTTTCCTAGCGTTCCCAGACCATTATAAATATTAGATCATTGTATAACAACGCATTCTAACAATAAATATCAAGTATCAAAGCTTTAGGATGAATATTTATCGAATAAACTCAGAATAATGTTCCGGGCGCATTGCGAGCAACTCCGACCGAGCGAAATTTTTCTAAGTCCAACCGCCAAGAGTAAACTTTTTTCCTAGCGTTCCCAGACCATTATAAATATTAGATCATTGTATAACAACGCATTCTAACAATAAATATCAAGTATCAAAGCTTTAGGATGAATATTTATCGAATAAACTCAGAATAATGTTCCGGGCGCATTGCGAGCAACTCCGACCGAGCGAAATTTTTCTAAGTCCAACCGCCAAGAGTAAACTTTTTTCCTAGCGTTCCCAGACCATTATAAATATTAGATCATCGTGTGGTAAAGCATTTCGAAGGCAAATATCAAGTATCAAAGCTCTAGGATGAATATTTATCGAATAAACTCAGAATAATGTTCCGGGCGCATTGCGAGCAACTCCGACCGAGCGAAATTTTTCTAAGTCCAACCGCCAAGAGTAAACTTTTTTCCTAGCGTTCCCAGACCATTATAAATATTAGATCATCGTGTGGTAAAGCATTTCGAAGACAAATATCAAGTATCAAAGCTCTAGGATGAATATTTATCGAATAAACTCAGAATAATGTTCCGGGCGCATTGCGAGCAACTCCGACCGAGCGAAATTTTTCTAAGTCCAACCGCCAAGAGTAAACTTTTTTCCTAGCGTTCCCAGACCATTATAAATATTAGATCATTGTATAATAACGCATTCTAACAATAAATATCAAGTATCAAAGCTCTAGGATGAATATTTATCGAATAAACTCAGAATAATGTTCCGGGCGCATTGCGAGCAACTCCGACCGAGCGAAATTTTTCTAAGTCCAACCGCCAAGAGTAAACTTTTTTCCTAGCGTTCCCAGACCATTATAAATATTAGATCATCGTGTGGTAAAGCATTTCGAAGACAAATATCAAGTATCAAAGCTCTAGGATGAATATTTACCGAATAAACTCAGAATAATGTTCCGGGCGCATTGCGAGCAACTCCAACCGAGCGAAATTTTTCTAAGTCCAACCGCCAAGAGTAAACTTTTTTCCTAGCGTTCCCAGACCATTATAAATATTAGATCATTGTATTATAACGCATTCTAACAATAAATATCAAGTATCAAAGCTTTAGGATGAATATTTATCGAATAAACTGAGAATAATGTTCCGGGCGCATTGCGAGCAACTCCGACCGAGCGAAATTTTTCTAAGTCCAACCGCCAAGAGTAAACTTTTTTCCTAGCGTTCCCAGACCATTATAAATATTAGATCATTATATAACAACGCATTCTAACAATAAATATCAAGTATCAAAGCTTTAGGATGAATATTTATCGAATAAACTCAGAATAATGTTCCGGGCGCATTGCGAGCAACTCCGACCGAGCGAAATTTTTCTAAGTCCAACCGCCAAGAGTAAACTTTTTTCCTAGCGTTCCCAGACCATTATAAATATTAGATCATTGTATAACAACGCATTCTAACAATAAATATCAAGTATCAAAGCTTTAGGATGAATATTTATCGAATAAACTCAGAATAATGTTCCGGGCGCATTGCGAGCAACTCCGACCGAGCGAAATTTTTCTAAGTCCAACCGCCAAGAGTAAACTTTTTTCCTAGCGTTCCCAGACCATTATAAATATTAGATCATTGTATAACAACGCATTCTAACAATAAATATCAAGTATCAAAGCTTTAGGATGAATATTTATCGAATAAACTCAGAATAATGTTCCGGGCGCATTGCGAGCAACTCCGACCGAGCGAAATTTTTCTAAGTCCAACCGCCAAGAGTAAACTTTTTTCCTAGCGTTCCCAGACAATTATAAATATTAGATCATTGTATAACAACGCATTCTAACAATAAATATCAAGTATCAAAGCTTTAGGATGAATATTTATCGAATAAACTCAGAATAATGTTCCGGGCGCATTACGAGCAACTCCGACCGAAGCGAAATTTTTCTAAGTCCAACCGCCAAGAGTAAACTTTTTTCCTAGCGTTCCCAGACCATTATAAATATTAGATCATCGTGTGGTAAAGCATTTCGAAGGCAAATATCAAGTATCAAAGCTCTAGGATGAATATTTATCGAATAAACTCAGAATAATGTTCCGGGCGCATTGCGAGCAACTCCGACCGAGCGAAATTTTTCTAAGTCCAACCGCCAAGAGTAAACTTTTTTCCTAGCGTTCCCAGACCATTATAAATATTAGATCATCGTGTGGTAAAGCATTTCGAAGACAAATATCAAGTATCAAAGCTCTAGGATGAATATTTATCGAATAAACTCAGAATAATGTTCCGGGCGCATTGCGAGCAACTCCGACCGAGCGAAATTTTTCTAAGTCCAACCGCCAAGAGTAAACTTTTTTCCTAGCGTTCCCAGACCATTATAAATATTAGATCATTGTATAATAACGCATTCTAACAATAAATATCAAGTATCAAAGCTCTAGGATGAATATTTATCGAATAAACTCAGAATAATGTTCCGGGCGCATTGCGAGCAACTCCGACCGAGCGAAATTTTTCTAAGTCCAACCGCCAAGAGTAAACTTTTTTCCTAGCGTTCCCAGACCATTATAAATATTAGATCATCGTGTGGTAAAGCATTTCGAAGACAAATATCAAGTATCAAAGCTCTAGGATGAATATTTACCGAATAAACTCAGAATAATGTTCCGGGCGCATTGCGAGCAACTCCAACCGAGCGAAATTTTTCTAAGTCCAACCGCCAAGAGTAAACTTTTTTCCTAGCGTTCCCAGACCATTATAAATATTAGATCATTGTATTATAACGCATTCTAACAATAAATATCAAGTATCAAAGCTTTAGGATGAATATTTATCGAATAAACTGAGAATAATGTTCCGGGCGCATTGCGAGCAACTCCGACCGAGCGAAATTTTTCTAAGTCCAACCGCCAAGAGTAAACTTTTTTCCTAGCGTTCCCAGACAATTATAAATATTAGATCATCGTGTGGTAAAGCATTTCGAAGACAAATATCAAGTATGAAAGCGCTCGGATGAGTATTTATCGAATAAACTGAGAATAATGTTCCGGGCGCATTGCGAGCAACTCCGACCGAAGCGAAATTTTTCTAAGTCCAACCGCCAAGAGTAAACTTTTTTCCTAGCGTTCCCAGACCATTATAAATATTAGATCATTGTATAATAACGCATTCTAACAATAAATATCAAGTATCAAAGCTTTAGGATGAATATTTATCGAATAAACTCAGAATAATGTTCCGGGCGCATTGCGAGCAACTCCGACCGAGCGAAATTTTTCTAAGTCCAACCGCCAAGAGTAAACTTTTTTCCTAGCGTTCCCAGACCATTATAAATATTAGATCATTATATAACAACGCATTCTAACAATAAATATCAAGTATCAAAGCTTTAGGATGAATATTTATCGAATAAACTCAGAATAATGTTCCGGGCGCATTGCGAGCAACTCCGACCGAGCGAAATTTTTCTAAGTCCAACCGCCAAGAGTAAACTTTTTTCCTAGCGTTCCCAGACCATTATAAATATTAGATCATTGTATAACAACGCATTCTAACAATAAATATCAAGTATCAAAGCTTTAGGATGAATATTTATCGAATAAACTCAGAATAATGTTCCGGGCGCATTGCGAGCAACTCCGACCGAGCGAAATTTTTCTAAGTCCAACCGCCAAGAGTAAACTTTTTTCCTAGCGTTCCCAGACCATTATAAATATTAGATCATTGTATAACAACGCATTCTAACAATAAATATCAAGTATCAAAGCTTTAGGATGAATATTTATCGAATAAACTAAGAATAATGTTCCGGGCGCATTGCGAGCAACTCCGACCGAGCGAAATTTTTCTAAGTCCAACCGCCAAGAGTAAACTTTTTTCCTAGCGTTCCCAGACAATTATAAATATTAGATCATTGTATAACAACGCATTCTAACAATAAATATCAAGTATCAAAGCTTTAGGATGAATATTTATCGAATAAACTCAGAATAATGTTCCGGGCGCATTACGAGCAACTCCGACCGAAGCGAAATTTTTCTAAGTCCAACCGCCAAGAGTAAACTTTTCTCCCCGAGCTCCCGCACGACTTTAATCGTTATATCCACGCACGATACCGCTTGTCATCAATATTTCTCGAGTTTCAAAGCTCTCGGACGCGTATTGCTCCAGTTTTTGTGAAATATTGCTCCGACCGCCAAGAGTAAACTTATCTTTCCGGCTTACTCGGACAATTATAAATATTAGATCATCGTGTGGTAAAGCATTTCGAAGACAAATATCAAGTATGAAAGCGCTCGGATGAGTATTTATCGAATAAACTGAGAATAATGTTCCGGGCGCATTGCGAGCAACTCCGACCGAGCGAAATTTTTCTAAGTCCAACCGCCAAGAGTAAACTTTTTTCCTAGCGTTCCCAGACAATTATAAATATTAGATCATCGTGTGGTAAAGCATTTCGAAGACAAATATCAAGTATGAAAGCGCTCGGATGAGTATTTATCGAATAAACTGAGAATAATGTTCCGGGCGCATTGCGAGCAACTCCGACCGAAGCGAAATTTTTCTAAGTCCAACCGCCAAGAGTAAACTTTTTTCCTAGCGTTCCCAGACCATTATAAATATTAGATCATTGTATAATAACGCATTCTAACAATAAATATCAAGTATCAAAGCTTTAGGATGAATATTTATCGAATAAACTCAGAATAATGTTCCGGGCGCATTGCGAGCAACTCCGACCGAGCGAAATTTTTCTAAGTCCAACCGCCAAGAGTAAACTTTTTTCCTAGCGTTCCCAGACCATTATAAATATTAGATCATTGTATAACAACGCATTCTAACAATAAATATCAAGTATCAAAGCTTTAGGATGAATATTTATCGAATAAACTCAGAATAATGTTCCGGGCGCATTGCGAGCAACTCCGACCGAGCGAAATTTTTCTAAGTCCAACCGCCAAGAGTAAACTTTTTTCCTAGCGTTCCCAGACCATTATAAATATTAGATCATCGTGTGGTAAAGCATTTCGAAGGCAAATATCAAGTATCAAAGCTCTAGGATGAATATTTATCGAATAAACTCAGAATAATGTTCCGGGCGCATTGCGAGCAACTCCGACCGAGCGAAATTTTTCTAAGTCCAACCGCCAAGAGTAAACTTTTTTCCTAGCGTTCCCAGACCATTATAAATATTAGATCATCGTGTGGTAAAGCATTTCGAAGACAAATATCAAGTATCAAAGCTCTAGGATGAATATTTATCGAATAAACTCAGAATAATGTTCCGGGCGCATTGCGAGCAACTCCGACCGAGCGAAATTTTTCTAAGTCCAACCGCCAAGAGTAAACTTTTTTCCTAGCGTTCCCAGACCATTATAAATATTAGATCATTGTATAATAACGCATTCTAACAATAAATATCAAGTATCAAAGCTCTAGGATGAATATTTATCGAATAAACTCAGAATAATGTTCCGGGCGCATTGCGAGCAACTCCGACCGAGCGAAATTTTTCTAAGTCCAACCGCCAAGAGTAAACTTTTTTCCTAGCGTTCCCAGACCATTATAAATATTAGATCATTGTATAACAACGCATTCTAACAATAAATATCAAGTATCAAAGCTTTAGGATGAATATTTATCGAATAAACTCAGAATAATGTTCCGGGCGCATTGCGAGCAACTCCGACCGAGCGAAATTTTTCTAAGTCCAACCGCCAAGAGTAAACTTTTTTCCTAGCGTTCCCAGACAATTATAAATATTAGATCATTGTATAACAACGCATTCTAACAATAAATATCAAGTATCAAAGCTTTAGGATGAATATTTATCGAATAAACTCAGAATAATGTTCCGGGCGCATTACGAGCAACTCCGACCGAAGCGAAATTTTTCTAAGTCCAACCGCCAAGAGTAAACTTTTTTCCTAGCGTTCCCAGACAATTATAAATATTAGATCATTGTATAACAACGCATTCTAACAATAAATATCAAGTATCAAAGCTTTAGGATGAATATTTATCGAATAAACTCAGAATAATGTTCCGGGCGCATTACGAGCAACTCCGACCGAAGCGAAATTTTTCTAAGTCCAACCGCCAAGAGTAAACTTTTCTCCCCGAGCTCCCGCACGACTTTAATCGTTATATCCACGCACGATACCGCTTGTCATCAATATTTCTCGAGTTTCAAAGCTCTCGGACGCGTATTGCTCCAGTTTTTGTGAAATATTGCTCCGACCGCCAAGAGTAAACTTATCTTTCCGGCTTACTCGGACAATTATAAATATTAGATCATCGTGTGGTAAAGCATTTCGAAGACAAATATCAAGTATGAAAGCGCTCGGATGAGTATTTATCGAATAAACTGAGAATAATGTTCCGGGCGCATTGCGAGCAACTCCGACCGAGCGAAATTTTTCTAAGTCCAACCGCCAAGAGTAAACTTTTTTCCTAGCGTTCCCAGACAATTATAAATATTAGATCATCGTGTGGTAAAGCATTTCGAAGACAAATATCAAGTATGAAAGCGCTCGGATGAGTATTTATCGAATAAACTGAGAATAATGTTCCGGGCGCATTGCGAGCAACTCCGACCGAAGCGAAATTTTTCTAAGTCCAACCGCCAAGAGTAAACTTTTTTCCTAGCGTTCCCAGACCATTATAAATATTAGATCATTGTATAATAACGCATTCTAACAATAAATATCAAGTATCAAAGCTTTAGGATGAATATTTATCGAATAAACTCAGAATAATGTTCCGGGCGCATTGCGAGCAACTCCGACCGAGCGAAATTTTTCTAAGTCCAACCGCCAAGAGTAAACTTTTTTCCTAGCGTTCCCAGACCATTATAAATATTAGATCATTGTATAACAACGCATTCTAACAATAAATATCAAGTATCAAAGCTTTAGGATGAATATTTATCGAATAAACTCAGAATAATGTTCCGGGCGCATTGCGAGCAACTCCGACCGAGCGAAATTTTTCTAAGTCCAACCGCCAAGAGTAAACTTTTTTCCTAGCGTTCCCAGACCATTATAAATATTAGATCATCGTGTGGTAAAGCATTTCGAAGGCAAATATCAAGTATCAAAGCTCTAGGATGAATATTTATCGAATAAACTCAGAATAATGTTCCGGGCGCATTGCGAGCAACTCCGACCGAGCGAAATTTTTCTAAGTCCAACCGCCAAGAGTAAACTTTTTTCCTAGCGTTCCCAGACCATTATAAATATTAGATCATCGTGTGGTAAAGCATTTCGAAGACAAATATCAAGTATCAAAGCTCTAGGATGAATATTTATCGAATAAACTCAGAATAATGTTCCGGGCGCATTGCGAGCAACTCCGACCGAGCGAAATTTTTCTAAGTCCAACCGCCAAGAGTAAACTTTTTTCCTAGCGTTCCCAGACCATTATAAATATTAGATCATTGTATAATAACGCATTCTAACAATAAATATCAAGTATCAAAGCTCTAGGATGAATATTTATCGAATAAACTCAGAATAATGTTCCGGGCGCATTGCGAGCAACTCCGACCGAGCGAAATTTTTCTAAGTCCAACCGCCAAGAGTAAACTTTTTTCCTAGCGTTCCCAGACCATTATAAATATTAGATCATTGTATAACAACGCATTCTAACAATAAATATCAAGTATCAAAGCTTTAGGATGAATATTTATCGAATAAACTCAGAATAATGTTCCGGGCGCATTGCGAGCAACTCCGACCGAGCGAAATTTTTCTAAGTCCAACCGCCAAGAGTAAACTTTTTTCCTAGCGTTCCCAGACAATTATAAATATTAGATCATTGTATAACAACGCATTCTAACAATAAATATCAAGTATCAAAGCTTTAGGATGAATATTTATCGAATAAACTCAGAATAATGTTCCGGGCGCATTACGAGCAACTCCGACCGAAGCGAAATTTTTCTAAGTCCAACCGCCAAGAGTAAACTTTTTTCCTAGCGTTCCCAGACAATTATAAATATTAGATCATTGTATAACAACGCATTCTAACAATAAATATCAAGTATCAAAGCTTTAGGATGAATATTTATCGAATAAACTCAGAATAATGTTCCGGGCGCATTACGAGCAACTCCGACCGAAGCGAAATTTTTCTAAGTCCAACCGCCAAGAGTAAACTTTTTTCCTAGCGTTCCCAGACCATTATAAATATTAGATCATCGTGTGGTAAAGCATTTCGAAGGCAAATATCAAGTATCAAAGCTCTAGGATGAATATTTATCGAATAAACTCAGAATAATGTTCCGGGCGCATTGCGAGCAACTCCGACCGAGCGAAATTTTTCTAAGTCCAACCGCCAAGAGTAAACTTTTTTCCTAGCGTTCCCAGACCATTATAAATATTAGATCATCGTGTGGTAAAGCATTTCGAAGACAAATATCAAGTATCAAAGCTCTAGGATGAATATTTATCGAATAAACTCAGAATAATGTTCCGGGCGCATTGCGAGCAACTCCGACCGAGCGAAATTTTTCTAAGTCCAACCGCCAAGAGTAAACTTTTTTCCTAGCGTTCCCAGACCATTATAAATATTAGATCATTGTATAATAACGCATTCTAACAATAAATATCAAGTATCAAAGCTCTAGGATGAATATTTATCGAATAAACTCAGAATAATGTTCCGGGCGCATTGCGAGCAACTCCGACCGAGCGAAATTTTTCTAAGTCCAACCGCCAAGAGTAAACTTTTTTCCTAGCGTTCCCAGACCATTATAAATATTAGATCATTGTATAACAACGCATTCTAACAATAAATATCAAGTATCAAAGCTTTAGGATGAATATTTATCGAATAAACTCAGAATAATGTTCCGGGCGCATTGCGAGCAACTCCGACCGAGCGAAATTTTTCTAAGTCCAACCGCCAAGAGTAAACTTTTTTCCTAGCGTTCCCAGACAATTATAAATATTAGATCATTGTATAACAACGCATTCTAACAATAAATATCAAGTATCAAAGCTTTAGGATGAATATTTATCGAATAAACTCAGAATAATGTTCCGGGCGCATTACGAGCAACTCCGACCGAAGCGAAATTTTTCTAAGTCCAACCGCCAAGAGTAAACTTTTTTCCTAGCGTTCCCAGACAATTATAAATATTAGATCATTGTATAACAACGCATTCTAACAATAAATATCAAGTATCAAAGCTTTAGGATGAATATTTATCGAATAAACTCAGAATAATGTTCCGGGCGCATTACGAGCAACTCCGACCGAAGCGAAATTTTTCTAAGTCCAACCGCCAAGAGTAAACTTTTTTCCTAGCGTTCCCAGACCATTATAAATATTAGATCATCGTGTGGTAAAGCATTTCGAAGGCAAATATCAAGTATCAAAGCTCTAGGATGAATATTTATCGAATAAACTCAGAATAATGTTCCGGGCGCATTGCGAGCAACTCCGACCGAGCGACATTTTTCTAAGTCCAACCGCCAAGAGTAAACTTTTTTCCTAGCGTTCCCAGACCATTATAAATATTAGATCATCGTGTGGTAAAGCATTTCGAAGACAAATATCAAGTATCAAAGCTCTAGGATGAATATTTATCGAATAAACTCAGAATAATGTTCCGGGCGCATTGCGAGCAACTCCGACCGAGCGAAATTTTTCTAAGTCCAACCGCCAAGAGTAAACTTTTTTCCTAGCGTTCCCAGACCATTATAAATATTAGATCATTGTATAATAACGCATTCTAACAATAAATATCAAGTATCAAAGCTCTAGGATGAATATTTATCGAATAAACTCAGAATAATGTTCCGGGCGCATTGCGAGCAACTCCGACCGAGCGAAATTTTTCTAAGTCCAACCGCCAAGAGTAAACTTTTTTCCTAGCGTTCCCAGACCATTATAAATATTAGATCATTGTATAACAACGCATTCTAACAATAAATATCAAGTATCAAAGCTTTAGGATGAATATTTATCGAATAAACTCAGAATAATGTTCCGGGCGCATTGCGAGCAACTCCGACCGAGCGAAATTTTTCTAAGTCCAACCGCCAAGAGTAAACTTTTTTCCTAGCGTTCCCAGACAATTATAAATATTAGATCATTGTATAACAACGCATTCTAACAATAAATATCAAGTATCAAAGCTTTAGGATGAATATTTATCGAATAAACTCAGAATAATGTTCCGGGCGCATTGCGAGCAACTCCGACCGAGCGAAATTTTTCTAAGTCCAACCGCCAAGAGTAAACTTTTTTCCTAGCGTTCCCAGACCATTATAAATATTAGATCATCGTGTGGTAAAGCATTTCGAAGACAAATATCAAGTATCAAAGCTCTAGGATGAATATTTATCGAATAAACTCAGAATAATGTTCCGGGCGCATTGCGAGCAACTCCGACCGAGCGAAATTTTTCTAAGTCCAACCGCCAAGAGTAAACTTTTTTCCTAGCGTTCCCAGACCATTATAAATATTAGATCATTGTATAATAACGCATTCTAACAATAAATATCAAGTATCAAAGCTTTAGGATGAATATTTATCGAATAAACTCAGAATAATGTTCCGGGCGCATTGCGAGCAACTCCGACCGAGCGAAATTTTTCTAAGTCCAACCGCCAAGAGTAAACTTTTTTCCTAGCGTTCCCAGACCATTATAAATATTAGATCATCGTGTGGTAAAGCATTTCGAAGACAAATATCAAGTATCAAAGCTCTAGGATGAATATTTACCGAATAAACTCAGAATAATGTTCCGGGCGCATTGCGAGCAACTCCAACCGAGCGAAATTTTTCTAAGTCCAACCGCCAAGAGTAAACTTTTTTCCTAGCGTTCCCAGACCATTATAAATATTAGATCATTGTATTATAACGCATTCTAACAATAAATATCAAGTATCAAAGCTTTAGGATGAATATTTATCGAATAAACTGAGAATAATGTTCCGGGCGCATTGCGAGCAACTCCGACCGAGCGAAATTTTTCTAAGTCCAACCGCCAAGAGTAAACTTTTTTCCTAGCGTTCCCAGACCATTATAAATATTAGATCATCGTGTGGTAAAGCATTTCGAAGACAAATATCAAGTATCAAAGCTCTAGGATGAATATTTATCGAATAAACTCAGAATAATGTTCCGGGCGCATTGCGAGCAACTCCGACCGAGCGAAATTTTTCTAAGTCCAACCGCCAAGAGTAAACTTTTTTCCTAGCGTTCCCAGACCATTATAAATATTAGATCATTGTATAACAACGCATTCTAACAATAAATATCAAGTATCAAAGCTTTAGGATGAATATTTATCGAATAAACTCAGAATAATGTTCCGGGCGCATTGCGAGCAACTCCGACCGAGCGAAATTTTTCTAAGTCCAACCGCCAAGAGTAAACTTTTTTCCTAGCGTTCCCAGACCATTATAAATATTAGATCATTGTATAACAACGCATTCTAACAATAAATATCAAGTATCAAAGCTTTAGGATGAATATTTATCGAATAAACTCAGAATAATGTTCCGGGCGCATTGCGAGCAACTCCGACCGAGCGAAATTTTTCTAAGTCCAACCGCCAAGAGTAAACTTTTTTCCTAGCGTTCCCAGACCATTATAAATATTAGATCATTGTATAACAACGCATTCTAACAATAAATATCAAGTATCAAAGCTCTAGGATGAATATTTATCGAATAAACTCAGAATAATGTTCCGGGCGCATTGCCAGCAACTCCGACCGAAGCGAAATTTTTCTAAGTCCAACCGCCAAGAGTAAACTTTTTTCCTAGCGTTCCCAGACCATTATAAATATTAGATCATCGTGTGGTAAAGCATTTCGAAGACAAATATCAAGTATCAAAGCTCTAGGATGAATATTTATCGAATAAACTCAGAATAATGTTCCGGGCGCATTGCGAGCAACTCCGACCGAGCGAAATTTTTCTAAGTCCAACCGCCAAGAGTAAACTTTTTTCCTAGCGTTCCCAGACCATTATAAATATTAGATCATTGTATAATAACGCATTCTAACAATAAATATCAAGTATCAAAGCTTTAGGATGAATATTTATCGAATAAACTGAGAATAATGTTCCGGGCGCATTGCGAGCAACTCCGACCGAGCGAAATTTTTCTAAGTCCAACCGCCAAGAGTAAACTTTTTTCCTAGCTTTCCCAGACCATTATAAATATTAGATCATCGTGTGGTAAAGCATTTCGAAGACAAATATCAAGTATCAAAGCTCTAGGATGAATATTTACCGAATAAACTCAGAATAATGTTCCGGGCGCATTGCGAGCAACTCCAACCGAGCGAAATTTTTCTAAGTCCAACCGCCAAGAGTAAACTTTTTTCCTAGCGTTCCCAGACCATTATAAATATTAGATCATTGTATTATAACGCATTCTAACAATAAATATCAAGTATCAAAGCTTTAGGATGAATATTTATCGAATAAACTGAGAATAATGTTCCGGGCGCATTGCGAGCAACTCCGACCGAGCGAAATTTTTCTAAGTCCAACCGCCAAGAGTAAACTTTTTTCCTAGCGTTCCCAGACAATTATAAATATTAGATCATCGTGTGGTAAAGCATTTCGAAGACAAATATCAAGTATGAAAGCGCTCGGATGAGTATTTATCGAATAAACTGAGAATAATGTTCCGGGCGCATTGCGAGCAACTCCGACCGAAGCGAAATTTTTCTAAGTCCAACCGCCAAGAGTAAACTTTTTTCCTAGCGTTCCCAGACCATTATAAATATTAGATCATTGTATAATAACGCATTCTAACAATAAATATCAAGTATCAAAGCTTTAGGATGAATATTTATCGAATAAACTCAGAATAATGTTCCGGGCGCATTGCGAGCAACTCCGACCGAGCGAAATTTTTCTAAGTCCAACCGCCAAGAGTAAACTTTTTTCCTAGCGTTCCCAGACCATTATAAATATTAGATCATTATATAACAACGCATTCTAACAATAAATATCAAGTATCAAAGCTTTAGGATGAATATTTATCGAATAAACTCAGAATAATGTTCCGGGCGCATTGCGAGCAACTCCGACCGAGCGAAATTTTTCTAAGTCCAACCGCCAAGAGTAAACTTTTTTCCTAGCGTTCCCAGACCATTATAAATATTAGATCATTGTATAACAACGCATTCTAACAATAAATATCAAGTATCAAAGCTTTAGGATGAATATTTATCGAATAAACTCAGAATAATGTTCCGGGCGCATTGCGAGCAACTCCGACCGAGCGAAATTTTTCTAAGTCCAACCGCCAAGAGTAAACTTTTTTCCTAGCGTTCCCAGACCATTATAAATATTAGATCATTGTATAACAACGCATTCTAACAATAAATATCAAGTATCAAAGCTTTAGGATGAATATTTATCGAATAAACTCAGAATAATGTTCCGGGCGCATTGCGAGCAACTCCGACCGAGCGAAATTTTTCTAAGTCCAACCGCCAAGAGTAAACTTTTTTCCTAGCGTTCCCAGACAATTATAAATATTAGATCATTGTATAACAACGCATTCTAACAATAAATATCAAGTATCAAAGCTTTAGGATGAATATTTATCGAATAAACTCAGAATAATGTTCCGGGCGCATTACGAGCAACTCCGACCGAAGCGAAATTTTTCTAAGTCCAACCGCCAAGAGTAAACTTTTTTCCTAGCGTTCCCAGACCATTATAAATATTAGATCATCGTGTGGTAAAGCATTTCGAAGACAAATATCAAGTATCAAAGCTCTAGGATGAATATTTATCGAATAAACTGAGAATAATGTTCCGGGCGCATTGCGAGCAACTCCGACCGAGCGAAATTTTTCTAAGTCCAACCGCCAAGAGTAAACTTTTTTCCTAGCGTTCCCAGACAATTATAAATATTAGATCATCGTGTGGTAAAGCATTTCGAAGACAAATATCAAGTATGAAAGCGCTCGGATGAGTATTTATCGAATAAACTGAGAATAATGTTCGGAGCGCATAGTTTGCTCGGCCGCTCGAACGAATCGTTCGCGCGCCGAGGCGCGTCGGATCGCCCTGCGAAGGAGCTCGAGCGAAATTTTTCTAAGTCCAACCGCCAAGAGTAAACTTTTCTCCCCGAGCTCCCGCACGACTTTAATCGTTATATCCACGCACGATACCGCTTGTCATCAATATTTCTCGAGTTTCAAAGCTCTCGGACGCGTATTGCTCCAGTTTTTGTGAAATATTGCTCCGACCGCCAAGAGTAAACTTATCTTTCCGGCTTACTCGGACAATTATAAATATTAGATCATCGTGTGGTAAAGCATTTCGAAGACAAATATCAAGTATGAAAGCGCTCGGATGAGTATTTATCGAATAAACTGAGAATAATGTTCCGGGCGCATTGCGAGCAACTCCGACCGAGCGAAATTTTTCTAAGTCCAACCGCCAAGAGTAAACTTTTTTCCTAGCGTTCCCAGACAATTATAAATATTAGATCATCGTGTGGTAAAGCATTTCGAAGACAAATATCAAGTATGAAAGCGCTCGGATGAGTATTTATCGAATAAACTGAGAATAATGTTCCGGGCGCATTGCGA
This sequence comes from Lasioglossum baleicum, assembly GCF_051020765.1. NCBI lineage: Eukaryota > Metazoa > Arthropoda > Insecta > Hymenoptera > Halictidae > Lasioglossum > Lasioglossum baleicum. The sequence goes on from NW_027469345.1 coordinate 140,400, forward strand.
GCAACTCCGACCGAAGCGAAATTTTTCTAAGTCCAACCGCCAAGAGTAAACTTTTTTCCTAGCGTTCCCAGACCATTATAAATATTAGATCATTGTATAATAACGCATTCTAACAATAAATATCAAGTATCAAAGCTTTAGGATGAATATTTATCGAATAAACTCAGAATAATGTTCCGGGCGCATTGCGAGCAACTCCGACCGAGCGAAATTTTTCTAAGTCCAACCGCCAAGAGTAAACTTTTTTCCTAGCGTTCCCAGACCATTATAAATATTAGATCATTGTATAACAACGCATTCTAACAATAAATATCAAGTATCAAAGCTTTAGGATGAATATTTATCGAATAAACTCAGAATAATGTTCCGGGCGCATTGCGAGCAACTCCGACCGAGCGAAATTTTTCTAAGTCCAACCGCCAAGAGTAAACTTTTTTCCTAGCGTTCCCAGACAATTATAAATATTAGATCATTGTATAACAACGCATTCTAACAATAAATATCAAGTATCAAAGCTTTAGGATGAATATTTATCGAATAAACTCAGAATAATGTTCCGGGCGCATTACGAGCAACTCCGACCGAAGCGAAATTTTTCTAAGTCCAACCGCCAAGAGTAAACTTTTTTCCTAGCGTTCCCAGACCATTATAAATATTAGATCATCGTGTGGTAAAGCATTTCGAAGGCAAATATCAAGTATCAAAGCTCTAGGATGAATATTTATCGAATAAACTCAGAATAATGTTCCGGGCGCATTGCGAGCAACTCCGACCGAGCGAAATTTTTCTAAGTCCAACCGCCAAGAGTAAACTTTTTTCCTAGCGTTCCCAGACCATTATAAATATTAGATCATCGTGTGGTAAAGCATTTCGAAGACAAATATCAAGTATCAAAGCTCTAGGATGAATATTTATCGAATAAACTCAGAATAATGTTCCGGGCGCATTGCGAGCAACTCCGACCGAGCGAAATTTTTCTAAGTCCAACCGCCAAGAGTAAACTTTTTTCCTAGCGTTCCCAGACCATTATAAATATTAGATCATTGTATAATAACGCATTCTAACAATAAATATCAAGTATCAAAGCTCTAGGATGAATATTTATCGAATAAACTCAGAATAATGTTCCGGGCGCATTGCGAGCAACTCCGACCGAGCGAAATTTTTCTAAGTCCAACCGCCAAGAGTAAACTTTTTTCCTAGCGTTCCCAGACCATTATAAATATTAGATCATTGTATAACAACGCATTCTAACAATAAATATCAAGTATCAAAGCTTTAGGATGAATATTTATCGAATAAACTCAGAATAATGTTCCGGGCGCATTGCGAGCAACTCCGACCGAGCGAAATTTTTCTAAGTCCAACCGCCAAGAGTAAACTTTTTTCCTAGCGTTCCCAGACAATTATAAATATTAGATCATTGTATAACAACGCATTCTAACAATAAATATCAAGTATCAAAGCTTTAGGATGAATATTTATCGAATAAACTCAGAATAATGTTCCGGGCGCATTACGAGCAACTCCGACCGAAGCGAAATTTTTCTAAGTCCAACCGCCAAGAGTAAACTTTTTTCCTAGCGTTCCCAGACCATTATAAATATTAGATCATTGTATAATAACGCATTCTAACAATAAATATCAAGTATCAAAGCTTTAGGATGAATATTTATCGAATAAACTCAGAATAATGTTCCGGGCGCATTGCGAGCAACTCCGACCGAGCGAAATTTTTCTAAGTCCAACCGCCAAGAGTAAACTTTTTTCCTAGCGTTCCCAGACCATTATAAATATTAGATCATCGTGTGGTAAAGCATTTCGAAGGCAAATATCAAGTATCAAAGCTCTAGGATGAATATTTATCGAATAAACTCAGAATAATGTTCCGGGCGCATTGCGAGCAACTCCGACCGAGCGAAATTTTTCTAAGTCCAACCGCCAAGAGTAAACTTTTTTCCTAGCGTTCCCAGACCATTATAAATATTAGATCATCGTGTGGTAAAGCATTTCGAAGACAAATATCAAGTATCAAAGCTCTAGGATGAATATTTATCGAATAAACTCAGAATAATGTTCCGGGCGCATTGCGAGCAACTCCGACCGAGCGAAATTTTTCTAAGTCCAACCGCCAAGAGTAAACTTTTTTCCTAGCGTTCCCAGACCATTATAAATATTAGATCATTGTATAATAACGCATTCTAACAATAAATATCAAGTATCAAAGCTCTAGGATGAATATTTATCGAATAAACTCAGAATAATGTTCCGGGCGCATTGCGAGCAACTCCGACCGAGCGAAATTTTTCTAAGTCCAACCGCCAAGAGTAAACTTTTTTCCTAGCGTTCCCAGACCATTATAAATATTAGATCATTGTATAACAACGCATTCTAACAATAAATATCAAGTATCAAAGCTTTAGGATGAATATTTATCGAATAAACTCAGAATAATGTTCCGGGCGCATTGCGAGCAACTCCGACCGAGCGAAATTTTTCTAAGTCCAACCGCCAAGAGTAAACTTTTTTCCTAGCGTTCCCAGACCATTATAAATATTAGATCATTGTATAACAACGCATTCTAACAATAAATATCAAGTATCAAAGCTTTAGGATGAATATTTATCGAATAAACTCAGAATAATGTTCCGGGCGCATTGCGAGCAACTCCGACCGAGCGAAATTTTTCTAAGTCCAACCGCCAAGAGTAAACTTTTTTCCTAGCGTTCCCAGACAATTATAAATATTAGATCATTGTATAACAACGCATTCTAACAATAAATATCAAGTATCAAAGCTTTAGGATGAATATTTATCGAATAAACTCAGAATAATGTTCCGGGCGCATTACGAGCAACTCCGACCGAAGCGAAATTTTTCTAAGTCCAACCGCCAAGAGTAAACTTTTTTCCTAGCGTTCCCAGACCATTATAAATATTAGATCATTGTATAATAACGCATTCTAACAATAAATATCAAGTATCAAAGCTTTAGGATGAATATTTATCGAATAAACTCAGAATAATGTTCCGGGCGCATTGCGAGCAACTCCGACCGAGCGAAATTTTTCTAAGTCCAACCGCCAAGAGTAAACTTTTTTCCTAGCGTTCCCAGACCATTATAAATATTAGATCATCGTGTGGTAAAGCATTTCGAAGGCAAATATCAAGTATCAAAGCTCTAGGATGAATATTTATCGAATAAACTCAGAATAATGTTCCGGGCGCATTGCGAGCAACTCCGACCGAGCGAAATTTTTCTAAGTCCAACCGCCAAGAGTAAACTTTTTTCCTAGCGTTCCCAGACCATTATAAATATTAGATCATCGTGTGGTAAAGCATTTCGAAGACAAATATCAAGTATCAAAGCTCTAGGATGAATATTTATCGAATAAACTCAGAATAATGTTCCGGGCGCATTGCGAGCAACTCCGACCGAGCGAAATTTTTCTAAGTCCAACCGCCAAGAGTAAACTTTTTTCCTAGCGTTCCCAGACCATTATAAATATTAGATCATTGTATAATAACGCATTCTAACAATAAATATCAAGTATCAAAGCTCTAGGATGAATATTTATCGAATAAACTCAGAATAATGTTCCGGGCGCATTGCGAGCAACTCCGACCGAGCGAAATTTTTCTAAGTCCAACCGCCAAGAGTAAACTTTTTTCCTAGCGTTCCCAGACCATTATAAATATTAGATCATTGTATAACAACGCATTAAAACAATAAATATCAAGTATCAAAGCTTTAGGATGAATATTTATCGAATAAACTCAGAATAATGTTCCGGGCGCATTGCGAGCAACTCCGACCGAGCGAAATTTTTCTAAGTCCAACCGCCAAGAGTAAACTTTTTTCCTAGCGTTCCCAGACCATTATAAATATTAGATCATTGTATAACAACGCATTCTAACAATAAATATCAAGTATCAAAGCTTTAGGATGAATATTTATCGAATAAACTCAGAATAATGTTCCGGGCGCATTGCGAGCAACTCCGACCGAGCGAAATTTTTCTAAGTCCAACCGCCAAGAGTAAACTTTTTTCCTAGCGTTCCCAGACCATTATAAATATTAGATCATTGTATAACAACGCATTCTAACAATAAATATCAAGTATCAAAGCTTTAGGATGAATATTTATCGAATAAACTCAGAATAATGTTCCGGGCGCATTGCGAGCAACTCCGACCGAGCGAAATTTTTCTAAGTCCAACCGCCAAGAGTAAACTTTTTTCCTAGCGTTCCCAGACAATTATAAATATTAGATCATTGTATAACAACGCATTCTAACAATAAATATCAAGTATCAAAGCTTTAGGATGAATATTTATCGAATAAACTCAGAATAATGTTCCGGGCGCATTACGAGCAACTCCGACCGAAGCGAAATTTTTCTAAGTCCAACCGCCAAGAGTAAACTTTTTTCCTAGCGTTCCCAGACCATTATAAATATTAGATCATTGTATAATAACGCATTCTAACAATAAATATCAAGTATCAAAGCTTTAGGATGAATATTTATCGAATAAACTCAGAATAATGTTCCGGGCGCATTGCGAGCAACTCCGACCGAGCGAAATTTTTCTAAGTCCAACCGCCAAGAGTAAACTTTTTTCCTAGCGTTCCCAGACCATTATAAATATTAGATCATCGTGTGGTAAAGCATTTCGAAGGCAAATATCAAGTATCAAAGCTCTAGGATGAATATTTATCGAATAAACTCAGAATAATGTTCCGGGCGCATTGCGAGCAACTCCGACCGAGCGAAATTTTTCTAAGTCCAACCGCCAAGAGTAAACTTTTTTCCTAGCGTTCCCAGACCATTATAAATATTAGATCATCGTGTGGTAAAGCATTTCGAAGACAAATATCAAGTATCAAAGCTCTAGGATGAATATTTATCGAATAAACTCAGAATAATGTTCCGGGCGCATTGCGAGCAACTCCGACCGAGCGAAATTTTTCTAAGTCCAACCGCCAAGAGTAAACTTTTTTCCTAGCGTTCCCAGACCATTATAAATATTAGATCATTGTATAATAACGCATTCTAACAATAAATATCAAGTATCAAAGCTCTAGGATGAATATTTATCGAATAAACTCAGAATAATGTTCCGGGCGCATTGCGAGCAACTCCGACCGAGCGAAATTTTTCTAAGTCCAACCGCCAAGAGTAAACTTTTTTCCTAGCGTTCCCAGACCATTATAAATATTAGATCATTGTATAACAACGCATTCTAACAATAAATATCAAGTATCAAAGCTTTAGGATGAATATTTATCGAATAAACTCAGAATAATGTTCCGGGCGCATTGCGAGCAACTCCGACCGAGCGAAATTTTTCTAAGTCCAACCGCCAAGAGTAAACTTTTTTCCTAGCGTTCCCAGACAATTATAAATATTAGATCATTGTATAACAACGCATTCTAACAATAAATATCAAGTATCAAAGCTTTAGGATGAATATTTATCGAATAAACTCAGAATAATGTTCCGGGCGCATTACGAGCAACTCCGACCGAAGCGAAATTTTTCTAAGTCCAACCGCCAAGAGTAAACTTTTTTCCTAGCGTTCCCAGACCATTATAAATATTAGATCATTGTATAATAACGCATTCTAACAATAAATATCAAGTATCAAAGCTTTAGGATGAATATTTATCGAATAAACTCAGAATAATGTTCCGGGCGCATTGCGAGCAACTCCGACCGAGCGAAATTTTTCTAAGTCCAACCGCCAAGAGTAAACTTTTTTCCTAGCGTTCCCAGACCATTATAAATATTAGATCATCGTGTGGTAAAGCATTTCGAAGACAAATATCAAGTATCAAAGCTCTAGGATGAATATTTATCGAATAAACTCAGAATAATGTTCCGGGCGCATTGCGAGCAACTCCGACCGAGCGAAATTTTTCTAAGTCCAACCGCCAAGAGTAAACTTTTTTCCTAGCGTTCCCAGACCATTATAAATATTAGATCATTGTATAATAACGCATTCTAACAATAAATATCAAGTATCAAAGCTTTAGGATGAATATTTATCGAATAAACTGAGAATAATGTTCCGGGCGCATTGCGAGCAACTCCGACCGAGCGAAATTTTTCTAAGTCCAACCGCCAAGAGTAAACTTTTTTCCTAGCGTTCCCAGACAATTATAAATATTAGATCATCGTGTGGTAAAGCATTTCGAAGACAAATATCAAGTATGAAAGCGCTCGGATGAGTATTTATCGAATAAACTGAGAATAATGTTCCGGGCGCATTGCGAGCAACTCCGACCGAAGCGAAATTTTTCTAAGTCCAACCGCCAAGAGTAAACTTTTTTCCTAGCGTTCCCAGACCATTATAAATATTAGATCATTATATAACAACGCATTCTAACAATAAATATCAAGTATCAAAGCTTTAGGATGAATATTTATCGAATAAACTCAGAATAATGTTCCGGGCGCATTGCGAGCAACTCCGACCGAGCGAAATTTTTCTAAGTCCAACCGCCAAGAGTAAACTTTTCTCCCCGAGCTCCCGCACGACTTTAATCGTTATATCCACGCACGATACCGCTTGTCATCAATATTTCTCGAGTTTCAAAGCTCTCGGACGCGTATTGCTCCAGTTTTTGTGAAATATTGCTCCGACCGCCAAGAGTAAACTTATCTTTCCGGCTTACTCGGACAATTATAAATATTAGATCATCGTGTGGTAAAGCATTTCGAAGACAAATATCAAGTATGAAAGCGCTCGGATGAGTATTTATCGAATAAACTGAGAATAATGTTCCGGGCGCATTGCGAGCAACTCCGACCGAGCGAAATTTTTCTAAGTCCAACCGCCAAGAGTAAACTTTTTTCCTAGCGTTCCCAGACAATTATAAATATTAGATCATCGTGTGGTAAAGCATTTCGAAGACAAATATCAAGTATGAAAGCGCTCGGATGAGTATTTATCGAATAAACTGAGAATAATGTTCCGGGCGCATTGCGAGCAACTCCGACCGAAGCGAAATTTTTCTAAGTCCAACCGCCAAGAGTAAACTTTTTTCCTAGCGTTCCCAGACCATTATAAATATTAGATCATTGTATAATAACGCATTCTAACAATAAATATCAAGTATCAAAGCTTTAGGATGAATATTTATCGAATAAACTCAGAATAATGTTCCGGGCGCATTGCGAGCAACTCCGACCGAGCGAAATTTTTCTAAGTCCAACCGCCAAGAGTAAACTTTTTTCCTAGCGTTCCCAGACCATTATAAATATTAGATCATTGTATAACAACGCATTCTAACAATAAATATCAAGTATCAAAGCTTTAGGATGAATATTTATCGAATAAACTCAGAATAATGTTCCGGGCGCATTGCGAGCAACTCCGACCGAGCGAAATTTTTCTAAGTCCAACCGCCAAGAGTAAACTTTTTTCCTAGCGTTCCCAGACAATTATAAATATTAGATCATTGTATAACAACGCATTCTAACAATAAATATCAAGTATCAAAGCTTTAGGATGAATATTTATCGAATAAACTCAGAATAATGTTCCGGGCGCATTACGAGCAACTCCGACCGAAGCGAAATTTTTCTAAGTCCAACCGCCAAGAGTAAACTTTTTTCCTAGCGTTCCCAGACCATTATAAATATTAGATCATCGTGTGGTAAAGCATTTCGAAGGCAAATATCAAGTATCAAAGCTCTAGGATGAATATTTATCGAATAAACTCAGAATAATGTTCCGGGCGCATTGCGAGCAACTCCGACCGAGCGAAATTTTTCTAAGTCCAACCGCCAAGAGTAAACTTTTTTCCTAGCGTTCCCAGACCATTATAAATATTAGATCATCGTGTGGTAAAGCATTTCGAAGACAAATATCAAGTATCAAAGCTCTAGGATGAATATTTATCGAATAAACTCAGAATAATGTTCCGGGCGCATTGCGAGCAACTCCGACCGAGCGAAATTTTTCTAAGTCCAACCGCCAAGAGTAAACTTTTTTCCTAGCGTTCCCAGACCATTATAAATATTAGATCATTGTATAATAACGCATTCTAACAATAAATATCAAGTATCAAAGCTTTAGGATGAATATTTATCGAATAAACTCAGAATAATGTTCCGGGCGCATTACGAGCAACTCCGACCGAAGCGAAATTTTTCTAAGTCCAACCGCCAAGAGTAAACTTTTTTCCTAGCGTTCCCAGACCATTATAAATATTAGATCATTGTATAATAACGCATTCTAACAATAAATATCAAGTATCAAAGCTTTAGGATGAATATTTATCGAATAAACTCAGAATAATGTTCCGGGCGCATTGCGAGCAACTCCGACCGAGCGAAATTTTTCTAAGTCCAACCGCCAAGAGTAAACTTTTTTCCTAGCGTTCCCAGACCATTATAAATATTAGATCATCGTGTGGTAAAGCATTTCGAAGGCAAATATCAAGTATCAAAGCTCTAGGATGAATATTTATCGAATAAACTCAGAATAATGTTCCGGGCGCATTGCGAGCAACTCCGACCGAGCGAAATTTTTCTAAGTCCAACCGCCAAGAGTAAACTTTTTTCCTAGCGTTCCCAGACCATTATAAATATTAGATCATCGTGTGGTAAAGCATTTCGAAGACAAATATCAAGTATCAAAGCTCTAGGATGAATATTTATCGAATAAACTCAGAATAATGTTCCGGGCGCATTGCGAGCAACTCCGACCGAGCGAAATTTTTCTAAGTCCAACCGCCAAGAGTAAACTTTTTTCCTAGCGTTCCCAGACCATTATAAATATTAGATCATTGTATAATAACGCATTCTAACAATAAATATCAAGTATCAAAGCTCTAGGATGAATATTTATCGAATAAACTCAGAATAATGTTCCGGGCGCATTGCGAGCAACTCCGACCGAGCGAAATTTTTCTAAGTCCAACCGCCAAGAGTAAACTTTTTTCCTAGCGTTCCCAGACCATTATAAATATTAGATCATTGTATAACAACGCATTCTAACAATAAATATCAAGTATCAAAGCTTTAGGATGAATATTTATCGAATAAACTCAGAATAATGTTCCGGGCGCATTGCGAGCAACTCCGACCGAGCGAAATTTTTCTAAGTCCAACCGCCAAGAGTAAACTTTTTTCCTAGCGTTCCCAGACCATTATAAATATTAGATCATTGTATAACAACGCATTCTAACAATAAATATCAAGTATCAAAGCTTTAGGATGAATATTTATCGAATAAACTCAGAATAATGTTCCGGGCGCATTGCGAGCAACTCCGACCGAGCGAAATTTTTCTAAGTCCAACCGCCAAGAGTAAACTTTTTTCCTAGCGTTCCCAGACAATTATAAATATTAGATCATTGTATAACAACGCATTCTAACAATAAATATCAAGTATCAAAGCTTTAGGATGAATATTTATCGAATAAACTCAGAATAATGTTCCGGGCGCATTACGAGCAACTCCGACCGAAGCGAAATTTTTCTAAGTCCAACCGCCAAGAGTAAACTTTTTTCCTAGCGTTCCCAGACCATTATAAATATTAGATCATTGTATAATAACGCATTCTAACAATAAATATCAAGTATCAAAGCTTTAGGATGAATATTTATCGAATAAACTCAGAATAATTTTCCGGGCGCATTGCGAGCAACTCCGACCGAGCGAAATTTTTCTAAGTCCAACCGCCAAGAGTAAACTTTTTTCCTAGCGTTCCCAGACCATTATAAATATTAGATCATCGTGTGGTAAAGCATTTCGAAGACAAATATCAAGTATCAAAGCTCTAGGATGAATATTTATCGAATAAACTCAGAATAATGTTCCGGGCGCATTGCGAGCAACTCCGACCGAGCGAAATTTTTCTAAGTCCAACCGCCAAGAGTAAACTTTTTTCCTAGCGTTCCCAGACCATTATAAATATTAGATCATCGTGTGGTAAAGCATTTCGAAGACAAATATCAAGTATCAAAGCTCTAGGATGAATATTTATCGAATAAACTCAGAATAATGTTCCGGGCGCATTGCGAGCAACTCCGACCGAGCGAAATTTTTCTAAGTCCAACCGCCAAGAGTAAACTTTTTTCCTAGCGTTCCCAGACCATTATAAATATTAGATCATTGTATAACAACGCATTCTAACAATAAATATCAAGTATCAAAGCTTTAGGATGAATATTTATCGAATAAACTCAGAATAATGTTCCGGGCGCATTGCGAGCAACTCCGACCGAGCGAAATTTTTCTAAGTCCAACCGCCAAGAGTAAACTTTTCTCCCCGAGCTCCCGCACGACTTTAATCGTTATATCCACGCACGATACCGCTTGTCATCAATATTTCTCGAGTTTCAAAGCTCTCGGACGCGTATTGCTCCAGTTTTTGTGAAATATTGCTCCGACCGCCAAGAGTAAACTTATCTTTCCGGCTTACTCGGACAATTATAAATATTAGATCATCGTGTGGTAAAGCATTTCGAAGACAAATATCAAGTATGAAAGCGCTCGGATGAGTATTTATCGAATAAACTGAGAATAATGTTCCGGGCGCATTGCGAGCAACTCCGACCGAGCGAAATTTTTCTAAGTCCAACCGCCAAGAGTAAACTTTTTTCCTAGCGTTCCCAGACAATTATAAATATTAGATCATCGTGTGGTAAAGCATTTCGAAGACAAATATCAAGTATGAAAGCGCTCGGATGAGTATTTATCGAATAAACTGAGAATAATGTTCCGGGCGCATTGCGAGCAACTCCGACCGAAGCGAAATTTTTCTAAGTCCAACCGCCAAGAGTAAACTTTTTTCCTAGCGTTCCCAGACCATTATAAATATTAGATCATTGTATAATAACGCATTCTAACAATAAATATCAAGTATCAAAGCTTTAGGATGAATATTTATCGAATAAACTCAGAATAATGTTCCGGGCGCATTGCGAGCAACTCCGACCGAGCGAAATTTTTCTAAGTCCAACCGCCAAGAGTAAACTTTTTTCCTAGCGTTCCCAGACCATTATAAATATTAGATCATTGTATAACAACGCATTCTAACAATAAATATCAAGTATCAAAGCTTTAGGATGAATATTTATCGAATAAACTCAGAATAATGTTCCGGGCGCATTGCGAGCAACTCCGACCGAGCGAAATTTTTCTAAGTCCAACCGCCAAGAGTAAACTTTTTTCCTAGCGTTCCCAGACAATTATAAATATTAGATCATTGTATAACAACGCATTCTAACAATAAATATCAAGTATCAAAGCTTTAGGATGAATATTTATCGAATAAACTCAGAATAATGTTCCGGGCGCATTACGAGCAACTCCGACCGAAGCGAAATTTTTCTAAGTCCAACCGCCAAGAGTAAACTTTTTTCCTAGCGTTCCCAGACCATTATAAATATTAGATCATCGTGTGGTAAAGCATTTCGAAGGCAAATATCAAGTATCAAAGCTCTAGGATGAATATTTATCGAATAAACTCAGAATAATGTTCCGGGCGCATTGCGAGCAACTCCGACCGAGCGAAATTTTTCTAAGTCCAACCGCCAAGAGTAAACTTTTTTCCTAGCGTTCCCAGACCATTATAAATATTAGATCATCGTGTGGTAAAGCATTTCGAAGACAAATATCAAGTATCAAAGCTCTAGGATGAATATTTATCGAATAAACTCAGAATAATGTTCCGGGCGCATTGCGAGCAACTCCGACCGAGCGAAATTTTTCTAAGTCCAACCGCCAAGAGTAAACTTTTTTCCTAGCGTTCCCAGACCATTATAAATATTAGATCATTGTATAATAACGCATTCTAACAATAAATATCAAGTATCAAAGCTTTAGGATGAATATTTATCGAATAAACTCAGAATAATGTTCCGGGCGCATTACGAGCAACTCCGACCGAAGCGAAATTTTTCTAAGTCCAACCGCCAAGAGTAAACTTTTTTCCTAGCGTTCCCAGACCATTATAAATATTAGATCATTGTATAATAACGCATTCTAACAATAAATATCAAGTATCAAAGCTTTAGGATGAATATTTATCGAATAAACTCAGAATAATGTTCCGGGCGCATTGCGAGCAACTCCGACCGAGCGAAATTTTTCTAAGTCCAACCGCCAAGAGTAAACTTTTTTCCTAGCGTTCCCAGACCATTATAAATATTAGATCATCGTGTGGTAAAGCATTTCGAAGGCAAATATCAAGTATCAAAGCTCTAGGATGAATATTTATCGAATAAACTCAGAATAATGTTCCGGGCGCATTGCGAGCAACTCCGACCGAGCGAAATTTTTCTAAGTCCAACCGCCAAGAGTAAACTTTTTTCCTAGCGTTCCCAGACCATTATAAATATTAGATCATCGTGTGGTAAAGCATTTCGAAGACAAATATCAAGTATCAAAGCTCTAGGATGAATATTTATCGAATAAACTCAGAATAATGTTCCGGGCGCATTGCGAGCAACTCCGACCGAGCGAAATTTTTCTAAGTCCAACCGCCAAGAGTAAACTTTTTTCCTAGCGTTCCCAGACCATTATAAATATTAGATCATTGTATAATAACGCATTCTAACAATAAATATCAAGTATCAAAGCTCTAGGATGAATATTTATCGAATAAACTCAGAATAATGTTCCGGGCGCATTGCGAGCAACTCCGACCGAGCGAAATTTTTCTAAGTCCAACCGCCAAGAGTAAACTTTTTTCCTAGCGTTCCCAGACCATTATAAATATTAGATCATTGTATAACAACGCATTCTAACAATAAATATCAAGTATCAAAGCTTTAGGATGAATATTTATCGAATAAACTCAGAATAATGTTCCGGGCGCATTGCGAGCAACTCCGACCGAGCGAAATTTTTCTAAGTCCAACCGCCAAGAGTAAACTTTTTTCCTAGCGTTCCCAGACCATTATAAATATTAGATCATTGTATAACAACGCATTCTAACAATAAATATCAAGTATCAAAGCTTTAGGATGAATATTTATCGAATAAACTCAGAATAATGTTCCGGGCGCATTGCGAGCAACTCCGACCGAGCGAAATTTTTCTAAGTCCAACCGCCAAGAGTAAACTTTTTTCCTAGCGTTCCCAGACAATTATAAATATTAGATCATTGTATAACAACGCATTCTAACAATAAATATCAAGTATCAAAGCTTTAGGATGAATATTTATCGAATAAACTCAGAATAATGTTCCGGGCGCATTACGAGCAACTCCGACCGAAGCGAAATTTTTCTAAGTCCAACCGCCAAGAGTAAACTTTTTTCCTAGCGTTCCCAGACCATTATAAATATTAGATCATTGTATAATAACGCATTCTAACAATAAATATCAAGTATCAAAGCTTTAGGATGAATATTTATCGAATAAACTCAGAATAATTTTCCGGGCGCATTGCGAGCAACTCCGACCGAGCGAAATTTTTCTAAGTCCAACCGCCAAGAGTAAACTTTTTTCCTAGCGTTCCCAGACCATTATAAATATTAGATCATCGTGTGGTAAAGCATTTCGAAGACAAATATCAAGTATCAAAGCTCTAGGATGAATATTTATCGAATAAACTCAGAATAATGTTCCGGGCGCATTGCGAGCAACTCCGACCGAGCGAAATTTTTCTAAGTCCAACCGCCAAGAGTAAACTTTTTTCCTAGCGTTCCCAGACCATTATAAATATTAGATCATCGTGTGGTAAAGCATTTCGAAGACAAATATCAAGTATCAAAGCTCTAGGATGAATATTTATCGAATAAACTCAGAATAATGTTCCGGGCGCATTGCGAGCAACTCCGACCGAGCGAAATTTTTCTAAGTCCAACCGCCAAGAGTAAACTTTTTTCCTAGCGTTCCCAGACCATTATAAATATTAGATCATTGTATAACAACGCATTCTAACAATAAATATCAAGTATCAAAGCTTTAGGATGAATATTTATCGAATAAACTCAGAATAATGTTCCGGGCGCATTGCGAGCAACTCCGACCGAGCGAAATTTTTCTAAGTCCAACCGCCAAGAGTAAACTTTTCTCCCCGAGCTCCCGCACGACTTTAATCGTTATATCCACGCACGATACCGCTTGTCATCAATATTTCTCGAGTTTCAAAGCTCTCGGACGCGTATTGCTCCAGTTTTTGTGAAATATTGCTCCGACCGCCAAGAGTAAACTTATCTTTCCGGCTTACTCGGACAATTATAAATATTAGATCATCGTGTGGTAAAGCATTTCGAAGACAAATATCAAGTATGAAAGCGCTCGGATGAGTATTTATCGAATAAACTGAGAATAATGTTCCGGGCGCATTGCGAGCAACTCCGACCGAGCGAAATTTTTCTAAGTCCAACCGCCAAGAGTAAACTTTTTTCCTAGCGTTCCCAGACAATTATAAATATTAGATCATCGTGTGGTAAAGCATTTCGAAGACAAATATCAAGTATCAAAGCTCTAGGATGAATATTTATCGAATAAACTCAGAATAATGTTCCGGGCGCATTGCGAGCAACTCCGACCGAGCGAAATTTTTCTAAGTCCAACCGCCAAGAGTAAACTTTTTTCCTAGCGTTCCCAGACCATTATAAATATTAGATCATCGTGTGGTAAAGCATATCGAAGACAAATATCAAGTATCAAAGCTCTAGGATGAATATTTATCGAATAAACTCAGAATAATGTTCCGGGCGCATTGCGAGCAACTCCGACCGAGCGAAATTTTTCTAAGTCCAACCGCCAAGAGTAAACTTTTTTCCAAAGCGTTCCCAGACCATTATAAATATTAGATCATTGTATAATAACGCATTCTAACAATAAATATCAAGTATCAAAGCTTTAGGATGAATATTTATCGAATAAACTCAGAATAATGTTCCGGGCGCATTGCGAGCAACTCCGACCGAGCGAAATTTTTCTAAGTCCAACCGCCAAGAGTAAACTTTTTTCCTAGCGTTCCCAGACCATTATAAATATTAGATCATCGTGTGGTAAAGCATTTCGAAGACAAATATCAAGTATCAAAGCTCTAGGATGAATATTTATCGAATAAACTCAGAATAATGTTCCGGGCGCATTGCCAGCAACTCCGACCGAAGCGAAATTTTTCTAAGTCCAACCGCCAAGAGTAAACTTTTTTCCTAGCGTTCCCAGACCATTATAAATATTAGATCATTGTATAATAACGCATTCTAACAATAAATATCAAGTATCAAAGCTTTAGGATGAATATTTATCGAATAAACTCAGAATAATGTTCCGGGCGCATTGCGAGCAACTCCGACCGAGCGAAATTTTTCTAAGTCCAACCGCCAAGAGTAAACTTTTTTCCTAGCGTTCCCAGACCATTATAAATATTAGATCATCGTGTGGTAAAGCATTTCGAAGACAAATATCAAGTATCAAAGCTCTAGGATGAATATTTATCGAATAAACTCAGAATAATGTTCCGGGCGCATTGCGAGCAACTCCGACCGAGCGAAATTTTTCTAAGTCCAACCGCCAAGAGTAAACTTTTTTCCAAAGCGTTCCCAGACCATTATAAATATTAGATCATTGTATAATAACGCATTCTAACAATAAATATCAAGTATCAAAGCTTTAGGATGAATATTTATCGAATAAACTCAGAATAATGTTCCGGGCGCATTGCGAGCAACTCCGACCGAGCGAAATTTTTCTAAGTCCAACCGCCAAGAGTAAACTTTTTTCCTAGCGTTCCCAGACCATTATAAATATTAGATCATTGTATAATAACGCATTCTAACAATAAATATCAAGTATCAAAGCTCTAGGATGAATATTTATCGAATAAACTCAGAATAATGTTCCGGGCGCATTGCGTGCAACTCCGACCGAAGCGCAATTTTTCTAAGTCCAACCGCCAAGAGTAAACTTTTTTCCTAGCGTTCCCAGACCATTATAAATATTAGATCATCGTGTGGTAAAGCATTTCGAAGACAAATATCAAGTATCAAAGCTCTAGGATGAATATTTATCGAATAAACTCAGAATAATGTTCCGGGCGCATTGCCAGCAACTCCGACCGAAGCGAAATTTTTCTAAGTCCAACCGCCAAGAGTAAACTTTTTTCCTAGCGTTCCCAGACCATTATAAATATTAGATCATTGTATAATAACGCATTCTAACAATAAATATCAAGTATCAAAGCTTTAGGATGAATATTTATCGAATAAACTGAGAATAATGTTCCGGGCGCATTGCGAGCAACTCCGACCGAGCGAAATTTTTCTAAGTCCAACCGCCAAGAGTAAACTTTTTTCCTAGCGTTCCCAGACCATTATAAATATTAGATCATTGTATAATAACGCATTCTAACAATAAATATCAAGTATCAAAGCTTTAGGATGAATATTTATCGAATAAACTGAGAATAATGTTCCGGGCGCATTGCGAGCAACTCCGACCGAGCGAAATTTTTCTAAGTCCAACCGCCAAGAGTAAACTTTTTTCCTAGCGTTCCCAGACCATTATAAATATTAGATCATCGTGTGGTAAAGAATTTCGAAGACAAATATCAAGTATCAAAGCTCTAGGATGAATATTTATCGAATAAACTCAGAATAATGTTCCGGGCGCATTGCGAGCAACTCCGACCGAGCGAAATTTTTCTAAGTCCAACCGCCAAGAGTAAACTTTTTTCCTAGCGTTCCCAGACCATTATAAATATTAGATCATTGTATAACAACGCATTCTAACAATAAATATCAAGTATCAAAGCTTTAGGATGAATATTTATCGAATAAACTCAGAATAATGTTCCGGGCGCATTGCGAGCAACTCCGACCGAGCGAAATTTTTCTAAGTCCAACCGCCAAGAGTAAACTTTTTTCCTAGCGTTCCCAGACAATTATAAATATTAGATCATTGTATAACAACGCATTCTAACAATAAATATCAAGTATCAAAGCTTTAGGATGAATATTTATCGAATAAACTCAGAATAATGTTCCGGGCGCATTACGAGCAACTCCGACCGAAGCGAAATTTTTCTAAGTCCAACCGCCAAGAGTAAACTTTTTTCCTAGCGTTCCCAGACCATTATAAATATTAGATCATCGTGTGGTAAAGCATTTCGAAGGCAAATATCAAGTATCAAAGCTCTAGGATGAATATTTATCGAATAAACTCAGAATAATGTTCCGGGCGCATTGCGAGCAACTCCGACCGAGCGAAATTTTTCTAAGTCCAACCGCCAAGAGTAAACTTTTTTCCTAGCGTTCCCAGACCATTATAAATATTAGATCATCGTGTGGTAAAGCATTTCGAAGACAAATATCAAGTATCAAAGCTCTAGGATGAATATTTATCGAATAAACTCAGAATAATGTTCCGGGCGCATTGCGAGCAACTCCGACCGAGCGAAATTTTTCTAAGTCCAACCGCCAAGAGTAAACTTTTTTCCTAGCGTTCCCAGACCATTATAAATATTAGATCATTGTATAATAACGCATTCTAACAATAAATATCAAGTATCAAAGCTTTAGGATGAATATTTATCGAATAAACTCAGAATAATGTTCCGGGCGCATTACGAGCAACTCCGACCGAAGCGAAATTTTTCTAAGTCCAACCGCCAAGAGTAAACTTTTTTCCTAGCGTTCCCAGACCATTATAAATATTAGATCATTGTATAATAACGCATTCTAACAATAAATATCAAGTATCAAAGCTTTAGGATGAATATTTATCGAATAAACTCAGAATAATGTTCCGGGCGCATTGCGAGCAACTCCGACCGAGCGAAATTTTTCTAAGTCCAACCGCCAAGAGTAAACTTTTTTCCTAGCGTTCCCAGACCATTATAAATATTAGATCATCGTGTGGTAAAGCATTTCGAAGGCAAATATCAAGTATCAAAGCTCTAGGATGAATATTTATCGAATAAACTCAGAATAATGTTCCGGGCGCATTGCGAGCAACTCCGACCGAGCGAAATTTTTCTAAGTCCAACCGCCAAGAGTAAACTTTTTTCCTAGCGTTCCCAGACCATTATAAATATTAGATCATCGTGTGGTAAAGCATTTCGAAGACAAATATCAAGTATCAAAGCTCTAGGATGAATATTTATCGAATAAACTCAGAATAATGTTCCGGGCGCATTGCGAGCAACTCCGACCGAGCGAAATTTTTCTAAGTCCAACCGCCAAGAGTAAACTTTTTTCCTAGCGTTCCCAGACCATTATAAATATTAGATCATTGTATAATAACGCATTCTAACAATAAATATCAAGTATCAAAGCTCTAGGATGAATATTTATCGAATAAACTCAGAATAATGTTCCGGGCGCATTGCGAGCAACTCCGACCGAGCGAAATTTTTCTAAGTCCAACCGCCAAGAGTAAACTTTTTTCCTAGCGTTCCCAGACCATTATAAATATTAGATCATTGTATAACAACGCATTCTAACAATAAATATCAAGTATCAAAGCTTTAGGATGAATATTTATCGAATAAACTCAGAATAATGTTCCGGGCGCATTGCGAGCAACTCCGACCGAGCGAAATTTTTCTAAGTCCAACCGCCAAGAGTAAACTTTTTTCCTAGCGTTCCCAGACAATTATAAATATTAGATCATTGTATAACAACGCATTCTAACAATAAATATCAAGTATCAAAGCTTTAGGATGAATATTTATCGAATAAACTCAGAATAATGTTCCGGGCGCATTACGAGCAACTCCGACCGAAGCGAAATTTTTCTAAGTCCAACCGCCAAGAGTAAACTTTTTTCCTAGCGTTCCCAGACCATTATAAATATTAGATCATTGTATAATAACGCATTCTAACAATAAATATCAAGTATCAAAGCTTTAGGATGAATATTTATCGAATAAACTCAGAATAATGTTCCGGGCGCATTGCGAGCAACTCCGACCGAGCGAAATTTTTCTAAGTCCAACCGCCAAGAGTAAACTTTTTTCCTAGCGTTCCCAGACCATTATAAATATTAGATCATCGTGTGGTAAAGCATTTCGAAGGCAAATATCAAGTATCAAAGCTCTAGGATGAATATTTATCGAATAAACTCAGAATAATGTTCCGGGCGCATTGCGAGCAACTCCGACCGAGCGAAATTTTTCTAAGTCCAACCGCCAAGAGTAAACTTTTTTCCTAGCGTTCCCAGACCATTATAAATATTAGATCATCGTGTGGTAAAGCATTTCGAAGACAAATATCAAGTATCAAAGCTCTAGGATGAATATTTATCGAATAAACTCAGAATAATGTTCCGGGCGCATTGCGAGCAACTCCGACCGAGCGAAATTTTTCTAAGTCCAACCGCCAAGAGTAAACTTTTTTCCTAGCGTTCCCAGACCATTATAAATATTAGATCATTGTATAATAACGCATTCTAACAATAAATATCAAGTATCAAAGCTCTAGGATGAATATTTATCGAATAAACTCAGAATAATGTTCCGGGCGCATTGCGAGCAACTCCGACCGAGCGAAATTTTTCTAAGTCCAACCGCCAAGAGTAAACTTTTTTCCTAGCGTTCCCAGACCATTATAAATATTAGATCATTGTATAACAACGCATTCTAACAATAAATATCAAGTATCAAAGCTTTAGGATGAATATTTATCGAATAAACTCAGAATAATGTTCCGGGCGCATTGCGAGCAACTCCGACCGAGCGAAATTTTTCTAAGTCCAACCGCCAAGAGTAAACTTTTTTCCTAGCGTTCCCAGACAATTATAAATATTAGATCATTGTATAACAACGCATTCTAACAATAAATATCAAGTATCAAAGCTTTAGGATGAATATTTATCGAATAAACTCAGAATAATGTTCCGGGCGCATTACGAGCAACTCCGACCGAAGCGAAATTTTTCTAAGTCCAACCGCCAAGAGTAAACTTTTTTCCTAGCGTTCCCAGACCATTATAAATATTAGATCATTGTATAATAACGCATTCTAACAATAAATATCAAGTATCAAAGCTTTAGGATGAATATTTATCGAATAAACTCAGAATAATGTTCCGGGCGCATTGCGAGCAACTCCGACCGAGCGAAATTTTTCTAAGTCCAACCGCCAAGAGTAAACTTTTTTCCTAGCGTTCCCAGACAATTATAAATATTAGATCATCGTGTGGTAAAGCATTTCGAAGACAAATATCAAGTATGAAAGCGCTCGGATGAGTATTTATCGAATAAACTGAGAATAATGTTCCGGGCGCATTGCGAGCAACTCCGACCGAAGCGAAATTTTTCTAAGTCCAACCGCCAAGAGTAAACTTTTTTCCTAGCGTTCCCAGACCATTATAAATATTAGATCATTATATAACAACGCATTCTAACAATAAATATCAAGTATCAAAGCTTTAGGATGAATATTTATCGAATAAACTCAGAATAATGTTCCGGGCGCATTGCGAGCAACTCCGACCGAGCGAAATTTTTCTAAGTCCAACCGCCAAGAGTAAACTTTTTTCCTAGCGTTCCCAGACCATTATAAATATTAGATCATTGTATAACAACGCATTCTAACAATAAATATCAAGTATCAAAGCTTTAGGATGAATATTTATCGAATAAACTCAGAATAATGTTCCGGGCGCATTGCGAGCAACTCCGACCGAGCGAAATTTTTCTAAGTCCAACCGCCAAGAGTAAACTTTTTTCCTAGCGTTCCCAGACCATTATAAATATTAGATCATTGTATAACAACGCATTCTAACAATAAATATCAAGTATCAAAGCTTTAGGATGAATATTTATCGAATAAACTCAGAATAATGTTCCGGGCGCATTGCGAGCAACTCCGACCGAGCGAAATTTTTCTAAGTCCAACCGCCAAGAGTAAACTTTTTTCCTAGCGTTCCCAGACAATTATAAATATTAGATCATTGTATAACAACGCATTCTAACAATAAATATCAAGTATCAAAGCTTTAGGATGAATATTTATCGAATAAACTCAGAATAATGTTCCGGGCGCATTACGAGCAACTCCGACCGAAGCGAAATTTTTCTAAGTCCAACCGCCAAGAGTAAACTTTTTTCCTAGCGTTCCCAGACCATTATAAATATTAGATCATTGTATAATAACGCATTCTAACAATAAATATCAAGTATCAAAGCTTTAGGATGAATATTTATCGAATAAACTCAGAATAATTTTCCGGGCGCATTGCGAGCAACTCCGACCGAGCGAAATTTTTCTAAGTCCAACCGCCAAGAGTAAACTTTTTTCCTAGCGTTCCCAGACCATTATAAATATTAGATCATCGTGTGGTAAAGCATTTCGAAGACAAATATCAAGTATCAAAGCTCTAGGATGAATATTTATCGAATAAACTCAGAATAATGTTCCGGGCGCATTGCGAGCAACTCCGACCGAGCGAAATTTTTCTAAGTCCAACCGCCAAGAGTAAACTTTTTTCCTAGCGTTCCCAGACCATTATAAATATTAGATCATCGTGTGGTAAAGCATTTCGAAGACAAATATCAAGTATCAAAGCTCTAGGATGAATATTTATCGAATAAACTCAGAATAATGTTCCGGGCGCATTGCGAGCAACTCCGACCGAGCGAAATTTTTCTAAGTCCAACCGCCAAGAGTAAACTTTTTTCCTAGCGTTCCCAGACCATTATAAATATTAGATCATTGTATAACAACGCATTCTAACAATAAATATCAAGTATCAAAGCTTTAGGATGAATATTTATCGAATAAACTCAGAATAATGTTCCGGGCGCATTGCGAGCAACTCCGACCGAGCGAAATTTTTCTAAGTCCAACCGCCAAGAGTAAACTTTTTTCCTAGCGTTCCCAGACCATTATAAATATTAGATCATTGTATAACAACGCATTCTAACAATAAATATCAAGTATCAAAGCTTTAGGATGAATATTTATCGAATAAACTCAGAATAATGTTCCGGGCGCATTGCGAGCAACTCCGACCGAGCGAAATTTTTCTAAGTCCAACCGCCAAGAGTAAACTTTTCTCCCCGAGCTCCCGCACGACTTTAATCGTTATATCCACGCACGATACCGCTTGTCATCAATATTTCTCGAGTTTCAAAGCTCTCGGACGCGTATTGCTCCAGTTTTTGTGAAATA